>NC_090366.1:13845042-14015042 GCF_035084215.1 Heptranchias perlo | reverse complement strand
TTTATCACCTCGCTGTTTGTGGGATCTTGCTGTGCGCAAATTGGCTGCCGCGTTTCCTACATTACAACAGTGACCACACTTCAAAAAAAAGTACTTCATTGGCTGTAAAGCGCTTTGGGACGTCCTGAGATTGTGAAAGGGCGTGAGAGAAATGGGAGTGTCTCTTTTCTCCTCTCTTTCCCTCTCTTCCTTTCTTTCTTTGTCTCTCTCTTTCTCACTTGTTTTCATTCTTTCTTTCCCGCTCTCTGTGTCTCTGGCCTGCCCTCTCTCGATCTCTGTCTGTCTGTCTCGATCTCTGTCTGTCTGTCTCGATCTCTGTCTGTCTGTCTCGATCTCTGTCTGTCTGTCTCGATCTCTGTCTGTCTGTCTCGATCTCTGTCTGTCTGTCTCGATCTCTGTCTGTCTGTCTCGATCTCTGTCTGTCTGTCTCGATCTCTGTCTGTCTGTCTCGATCTCTGTCTGTCTGTCTCGATCTCTGTCTGTCTGTCTCGATCTCTGTCTGTCTGTCTCGATCTCTGTCTGTCTGTCTCGATCTCTGTCTGTCTGTCTCGATCTCTGTCTGTCTGTCTCGATCTCTGTCTGTCTGTCTCGATCTCTGTCTGTCTGTCTCGATCTCTGTCTGTCTGTCTCGATCTCTGTCTGTCTGTCTCGATCTCTGTCTGTCTGTCTCGATCTCTGTCTGTCTGTCTCGATCTCTGTCTGTCTGTCTCGATCTCTGTCTGTCTGTCTCGATCTCTGTCTGTCTGTCTCGATCTCTGTCTGTCTGTCTCGATCTCTGTCTGTCTGTCTCGATCTCTGTCTGTCTGTCTCGATCTCTGTCTGTCTGTCTCGATCTCTGTCTGTCTGTCTCGATCTCTGTCTGTCTGTCTCGATCTCTGTCTGTCTGTCTCGATCTCTGTCTGTCTGTCTCGATCTCTGTCTGTCTGTCTCGATCTCTGTCTGTCTGTCTCGATCTCTGTCTGTCTGTCTCGATCTCTGTCTGTCTGTCTCGATCTCTGTCTGTCTGTCTCGATCTCTGTCTGTCTGTCTCGATCTCTGTCTGTCTGTCTCGATCTCTGTCTGTCTGTCTCGATCTCTGTCTGTCTGTCTCGATCTCTGTCTGTCTGTCTCGATCTCTGTCTGTCTGTCTCGATCTCTGTCTGTCTGTCTCGATCTCTGTCTGTCTGTCTCGATCTCTGTCTGTCTGTCTCGATCTCTGTCTGTCTGTCTCGATCTCTGTCTGTCTGTCTCGATCTCTGTCTGTCTGTCTCGATCTCTGTCTGTCTGTCTCGATCTCTGTCTGTCTGTCTCGATCTCTGTCTGTCTGTCTCGATCTCTGTCTGTCTGTCTCGATCTCTGTCTGTCTGTCTCGATCTCTGTCTGTCTGTCTCGATCTCTGTCTGTCTGTCTCGATCTCTGTCTGTCTGTCTCGATCTCTGTCTGTCTGTCTCGATCTCTGTCTGTCTGTCTCGATCTCTGTCTGTCTGTCTCGATCTCTGTCTGTCTGTCTCGATCTCTGTCTGTCTGTCTCGATCTCTGTCTGTCTGTCTCGATCTCTGTCTGTCTGTCTCGATCTCTGTCTGTCTGTCTCGATCTCTGTCTGTCTGTCTCGATCTCTGTCTGTCTGTCTCGATCTCTGTCTGTCTGTCTCGATCTCTGTCTGTCTGTCTCGATCTCTGTCTGTCTGTCTCGATCTCTGTCTGTCTGTCTCGATCTCTGTCTGTCTGTCTCGATCTCTGTCTGTCTGCCTCGATCTCTGTCTGTCTGCCTCGATCTCTGTCTGTCTGCCTCGATCTCTGTCTGTCTGCCTCGATCTCTGTCTGTCTGCCTCGATCTCTGTCTGTCTGCCTCGATCTCTGTCTGTCTGCCTCGATCTCTGTCTGTCTGCCTCGATCTCTGTCTGTCTGTCTCGATCTCTGTCTGTCTGTCTCGATCTCTGTCTGTCTGTCTCGATCTCTGTCTGTCTGTCTCGATCTCTGTCTGTCTGTCGTCTCGATCTCGTCTGTCTGTCTGTCTCGATCTCTGTCTGTCTGTCTCGATCTCTGTCTGTCTGTCTCGATCTCTGTCTGTCTGTCTCGATCTCTGTCTGTCTGTCTCGATCTCTGTCTGTCTGTCTCGATCTCTGTCGTCTGTCTCGATCTCTGTGTCTGTCTCGATCTCTGTGTCTGTCTCGATCTCTGTGTCTGTCTCGATCTCTGTGTCTGTCTCGATCTCTGTGTCTGTCTCGATCTCTGTGTCTGTCTCGATCTCTGTGTCTGTCTCGATCTCTGTGTCTGTCTCGATCTCTGTGTCTGTCTCGATCTCTGTGTCTGTCTCGATCTCTGTGTCTGTCTCGATCTCTGTGTCTGTCTGTCTCGATCTCTGTGTCTGTCTGTCTCGATCTCTGTCTGTCTGTCTCGCTCTGTCTGTCTGTCTCGATCTCTGTCTGTCTGTCTCGATCTCTGTCTGTCTGTCTCGATCTCTGTCTGTCTGTCTCGATCTCTGTCTGTCTGTCTCGATCTCTGTCTGTCTGTCTCGATCTCTGTCTGTCTGTCTCGATCTCTGTCTGTCTGTCTCGATCTCTGTCTGTCTGTCTCGATCTCTGTCTGTCTGTCTCGATCTCTGTCTGTCTGTCTCGATCTCTGTCTGTCTGTCTCGATCTCTGTCTGTCTGTCTCGATCTCTGTCTGTCTGTCTCGATCTCTGTCTGTCTGTCTCGATCTCTGTCTGTCTGTCTCGATCTCTGTGTCTGTCTCGATCTCTGTGTCTGTCTCGATCTCTGTGTCTGTCTCGATCTCTGTGTCTGTCTCGATCTCTGTGTCTGTCTCGATCTCTGTGTCTGTCTCGATCTCTGTGTCTGTCTCGATCTCTGTGTCTGTCTCGATCTCTGTGTCTGTCTCGATCTCTGTGTCTGTCTCGATCTCTGTGTCTGTCTCGATCTCTGTGTCTGTCTCGATCTCTGTGTCTGTCTCGATCTCTGTGTCTGTCTCGATCTCTGTGTCTGTCTCGATCTCTGTGTCTGTCTCTGTGTCTGTCTCGATCTCTGTGTCTGTCTCGATCTCTGTGTCTGTCTCGATCTCTGTGTCTGTCTCGATCTCTGTGTCTGTCTCGATCTCTGTGTCTGTCTCGATCTCTGTGTCTGTCTCGATCTCTGTGTCTGTCTCGATCTCTGTGTCTGTCTCGATCTCTGTGTCTGTCTCGATCTCTGTGTCTGTCTCGATCTCTGTGTCTGTCTCGATCTCTGTGTCTGTCTCGATCTCTGTGTCTGTCTCGATCTCTGTGTCTGTCTCGATCTCTGTGTCTGTCTCGATCTCTGTGTCTGTCTCGATCTCGCTGTCTGTCTGTCTCGATCTCGCTGTCTGTCTGTCTCGATCTCGCTGTCTGTCTGTCTCGATCTCGCTGTCTGTCTGTCTCGATCTCGCTGTCTGTCTGTCTCGATCTCGCTGTCTGTCTGTCTCGATCTCGCTGTCTGTCTGTCTCGATCTCGCTGTCTGTCTGTCTCGATCTCGCTGTCTGTCTGTCTGTCTGTCTCGATCTCGCTGTCTGTCTGTCTCGATCTCGCTGTCTGTCTGTCTCGATCTCGCTGTCTGTCTGTCTCGATCTCGCTGTCTGTCTGTCTCGATCTCGCTGTCTGTCTGTCTCGATCTCGCTGTCTGTCTGTCTCGATCTCGCTGTCTGTCTGTCTGTCTCGATCTCGCTGTCTGTCTGTCTGTCTCGATCTCGCTGTCTGTCTGTCTGTCTCGATCTCGCTGTCTGTCTGTCTGTCTCGATCTCTCTGCCTGTCTGTCTGTCTCGATCTCTCTCTCTGCCTGCCTGTCTCTGTCTCGATCTCTCTCTCTGCCTGCCTGTCTCTGTCTCGATCTCTCTCTCTGCCTGCCCGTCTCTGTCTCGATCTCTCTCTCTGCCTGCCCGTCTCTGTCTCGATCTCTCTCTCTGCCTGCCCGTCTCTGTCTCGATCTCTCTCTCTGCCTGCCCGTCTCTGTCTCGATCTCTCTCTCTGCCTGCCCGTCTCTGTCTCGACCTCTCTCTCTGTCTGCCCGTCTCTGTCTCGACCTCTCTCTCTGTCTGCCCGTCTCTGTCTCGACCTCTCTCTCTGTCTGCCCGTCTCTGTCTCGACCTCTCTCTCTCTGTCTGCCCGTCTCTGTCTCGACCTCTCTCTCTCTGTCTGCCCGTCTCTGTCTCGACCTCTCTCTCTCTGTCTGCCCGTCTCTGTCTCGACCTCTCTCTCTCTGTCTGCCCGTCTCTGTCTCGACCTCTCTCTCTCTGTCTGCCCGTCTCTGTCTCGACCTCTCTCTCTCTGTCTGCCCGTCTCTGTCTCGACCTCTCTCTCTCTGTCTGCCCGTCTCTGTCTCGACCTCTCTCTCTCTGTCTGCCCGTCTCTGTCTCGACCTCTCTCTCTCTGTCTGTCTCTCTCTCTCTCTCTGCCTGTCTCTCTCTCTCTCTCTCTCTCTCTCCGTTTGCTGTTTATGAAGTGGCACTGGGCGGTGAATGTGCTGTGGGGCTGGCAGCCAGCTGCTGCTGGATTTGCATAACATCTGTATGCCAGTCACTCTGATACTGGCGCTCGTTCAGTGTGTCGCTGCATCAGATGGCACGCCTGACGGACACAATGCATGGCATTAAGAACCTGGCACGTCATGTGAATGTGGGATTGGCAACAGATCGCGATACGGAAACTCCTGATTTATGGGGGGCGGGGGGGCAAAAAGAGCAGTGAAACTCCACTGGGAGCAGTTTTCAGTTGCTGAGCTCCCTGCGGGGTTGCTCCCTGTGGGGTTCTGTGCTTCAGGTGCAGTCTTGAGAGAGAGGGCGGAGAAGATGAAGCAGAGAGATGGGCGAGCAGGAAATGGAAAAGTTGTAGATTGTATTTCATTTTCGTTCTCATTGAATCATAGAAAATTTACAGCACGAGAGAAGGCCATTTGGCCCATCCTGTCCGTGCTGGCTGAAAATGAGCCACCCAGTGTAATCCCACTTGGTCCGTAGCCCTGTAGGTTATGGCACTTCAGGGGCACATCCAGGTACTTTTTAACTGAGTTGAGGGTTTCTGCCTCTCCCACCCTCTCAGGCAGTGAGTTCCAGACCCCCATCACCCTCTGGGTGAAAAAAATTCTCCTCAACTCCCCTCTAATCCTTCTACCAATTATTTTAAATCTATGCCCCCTGGTTATTGACCCCTCTGCTAAGGGAAATAGGTCCTCCCTATCCACTCTATCTCGGCCCCTCATAATTTTATACACCTCAATTAAATCTCCCCTCAGCCTCCTCTGTTCCAAACAACCCCAGGCCTATCCAATCTTTCCTCATAGCTAAAATTCTCCAGTCCTGGCAACATCCTCGTAAATCTCCTCTGCACCCTCTCTAGTGCAATCACATCCTTCCTGTAATGTGGTGACCAGAACTGTACGCAGTACTCAAGCTGTGGCCTAACTAGTGTTTTATACAGTTCCAGGTGTCTCAGGATGTGGGCGTCGCTGGCCAGGCCGGCATTTATTGCCCCTTGAGAAGGTGGTGGTGAGCCGCCTTCTTGAACCGCTGCAGTCCGTGCGGTGAAGGTTCTCCCACGGTTTGCGTCCCGCAAAGAGAATGGGCAAAGGGTCAAAGGCAGGGTGACGCAGGTCAAAGGGTGACGTGGGGTCAAAGTGGGTCACGGGGTCAAATTGAGCAAAGGGTCAAGGTGGGCATGGGGGGGGCCTCCCAAAGCGCTTTACAGCCAATAAAGTACTTTTGAAGCGTAGTCAAAATTAAAAAGTGTCGTTTTAGAAGGGATTCGGAGGGCGAGGAGGGGCCTGAAAGGTAGGTCGGCCTCTGGTATTGGAGCAGAGGAAGGGCGGGAGACGGGCTCCCAGATGGGAATAGGGTGTCGGCCTTGGCGGGACTCGAGGGCGAGGGTGTTGGAGTTGGTTTGCTGGGGGTGGGTTTGAGGATTGGGGAGTTGGTTTGTGAAGGATTGGTTGGGTGAGGAAGTCATTGGGAGAGCGCTGGAGAATTCACCCTTTTTTTTTTCCCCCCACATCGCTGCTGGCGTGGATGTGGGCAAGTCCAGTACCTAGAGACTGGATCCACCAGACTTAGCGATGGAATAAAACCTGCTTTTCCCATTGTTTGAAGAATGATTGATTTTAAAAAAGAAAGACATGCAAATCAGTCCTAACAATTCAGTTGGCGAGAGGTGGCGATTTATAGGAACTGCCCAGGACAAGTCCCAACATGTCCTCACCTCATCCCTCCCTCCCTCCCTCCACTCCCATTCTTTGTATGGCTCTGGTCAGCTGCCCCGTGTTCTGTACCTGACGGGGGCAGGTCTGTAACTCCCTCCCAGAGCCCTGGCTGCCCTCCCACTGCCTGCTCAGAGTGTCCACTTTCCATCTTTTCATCTCTTCACTTTTTTTTTTTCGTTTTTATATTCTCGCTTGCTCTCCATCTCCCGCTCCCTCCCTCCCTCCTGGGTGTGTCAGGAGCCTGCCAATTGGCCACCTTTGAATTTGGTACATGTTTCGCTTCCCCCTGGCTGCGGCCAGGCCTCCCGAAACCCAAGGCCGGTTAAACCTTGGCGATCCTCGACCTTTCACTTCTCAATTTCTGTTCCACAGAGAAAGGAAACTTCAGAACCTCCGGCCTTGCCCCTCTCAGGACTGCCCTCCCGCAGTGGGTCGGGAGGGCGGAGAGGGGGTGGTGGTGGGGGGGTTGTTAGACAAGAGCCTGTAACTGGAACGCACACAAGAGGGGCTTCTGTAGCACTAATAGAAAGACTTGCATTTCTATCGCGTCTTTCGTGACCTCAGGACGTCCCAAAGCGTTTTACAGCCAATTAATTACTTTAGAAGTGTGCTCACTGTTGTAATGTAGGGAACGTGGCAGCCAATTTGCGCACAGCAAGATCCCACAAACAGCAATGTGATAAATGACCAGATCATCTGTTTTAGTGATGTTGGTTGAGGGATAAATATTGGTCCCAGGACCACCGGGGAGAACTCCCCCTGCTCTTCTCCAAAATAACGGCCGTGTGATCTTTTACGTCCCACCTGAGAGGGGCAGACGGGGCCTCTGTTTAACGTCTCATCCGAAAGACGGTACCTCCGACAGTGCAGCGCTCCCTCAGTACTGACCCTCCGACAGTGCGGCGCTCCCTCAGTACTGACCCTCCGACAGTGCAGCGCTCCCTCGGTACTGACCCTCCGACAGTGCAGCGCTCCCTCAGTACTGACCCTCCGACAGTGCGGCGCTCCCTCAGTACTGACCCTCCGACAGTGCGGCGCTCCCTCGGTACTGGCACTGGGAGTGTCGGGCTGGGATTACGGGGCTCAAGTCTCTGGAGTGGGGGCTCGAACCCACGACCTTCTGACTCAGAGGCGTGAGTGCTCCCCAGTCAGCGATGGTTTGCGTCTATAACACTGGACTGACCTGGTTGGACTGGATTTATGTGTAAATATAGGGTCAGAAATAATCTTTGTCTGTCAGGTTTCCAACTTGTTTAAAAACTCCCAATAAAATGCAAGATACGTGGCAGATGTGGATGATTTGAAGCAGCTGGAGATATTGGCAACTGTAATAAAGTCCGTGGTAAAGCATTCAACGGAGGGGAGGCGTTGGTCAGAGCAGCGTCTGAGGTCGGGGAGCGGCCGACAGCAGTGAGGAGCGGTCGGGGAGTGAGGTCGCGGGGACGAGTCTTCGCAAATGGCCGCTTCAAATCGGCAAGTGTGAAGTGGGCAGTCTCTGCTGTTACCCTTGGAGTCCGAGTGAGTCAGTCGGGGGGGAGGGTGATGCCTATGAGTGAGCCTGTGTGTGTGCCCGACCGCCTGCCTGCGTGCGCCAGCCTGCGGGCTTTGCCCCATTGCGGTCCGGATCACGTGTGGTGACTGAGGTTAGAAGGCGGCGAACTGGAGTTGGTTGGAGACGAGGAGACGTGAATGCGAGGCCCGAGAGTGCCACCACTGGCCGGAGGGTGTAATCACAGCGTGACTGTTTACATAGGGAGTTCCTGTTATAAATGTGGACATTGGAAGATATAATGGGGAAAGTTGACAAAAGGAAAAAGTGAACAATAACTTGCATTTATATAGCGCCTTTAACATAGTAAAACGTCCCAAGGCGTTTCACAGGAATGATTATCAGACAAAATTTGACACTGAGCCGCATAAGGAGATATTAGGACAGGTGACCAAAAGCTTGGTCAAAGAGGTAGGTTTTAAGGAGCGTCTTAAAGGAGGAGAGAGAGAGGCGGAGAGGTTTAGGGAGGGAATTCCAGAGCTCAGGGCCCAGGCAGCTGAAGGCACGGCCGCCAATGGTGGAGCGATGGAAATCGGGGGATGGGCGAGAGGCCAGAGTTGGAGGAGCGCAGAGATCGCGGAGGGTCGGAGGAGGTTACAGAGATAGGGAGGGGGGGGCGAGGAGGCCATGGAGGGATTTGAACACGAGGATGAGGATTTTAAAATCGAGGCGTTCCCGGACCGGGGGCCGATGTAGGTCAGCGAGCACAGGGGGGGTGATGGGTGAACGGGACTTGGCGCGAGTTTAGAGAGTGATGCGAATGCCAAACGGAATCCAGGCAGGAAACTAAACTGAACAACAAAAGATTTAGAAAGAATGCTTCACTGGCTGCTTCACGCGATCGAATGAGAAATGTTTTTTTCCCCCGCAGACTCCAATTTTGGAAATCTATCTGCCGATGATCACAAGCTTTCCCGCATGTGACCTGTCTCCCCGTTAATCCCCCCGCAGCCCTGTAATTAAATCCAGACGCAGCGAGGTCCTGGCTGTGGATAATTCCGAGGCTGAAACTCTTGAACTCTCTGACTTTGCGGACCCCCCCCCCCCGCAAACAGTTCGAACGCTGATCCGAGGCCCCTCATCTCAGCTGGGGTGGAGGTGGAGGAGGTGGAGGATGGCTAAATTCAGCCCCTCGTCACCCCCCACCCCCTGGGTTTGGAACGGTGCCCCTCCCGATCGCTAGCCAGCTCTCCCGAATGGACTGTGCATCTGTGTGGGACCACAGGTCTCCCACCCGCCCCCCTCGGTCGAATATCCCCACGGGTGCCGGGGGGGCGTGGCTCCGTCCCAACTCTTGTGAAGTTGGCAAAAACGGGCGATGGTGATGGAGGGGGGAATCGTCTCACTTCAACCTTGGGATTAAATTTCCACCCTCTCACTAGGTTCCATGTGAATTGTTAAATTCGAGAATGAGAGGAGGGAGGGAGTGAGGGAGTGAGGGAGGGAGGAGGGGAGGGGGGGAGGGGGGAGGGAGGGAGGGGGGGGAGGGGGGGAGGGGGGGGAGGGAAGGAGGGGGAGGAGTTTGTCCTGACCGGCCAAACGAAAAAATAAAGACCAAACTGGAGAGAGCAAAAAATAGTTGCTTCCGACTGTTTGCTGTGTACTCCTCTCTCCCTCCCTCCTCCTTCTTCCCCCCCCCTCCTCCTCCCTTCTTCCCCCCCTCCTCCTCCCTTCTTCCCCCCCTCCTCCTCCCTTCTTCCCCCCCCTCCTCCTCCCTTCTTCCCCCCCCTCCTCCTCCCTTCTCCCCCCCCTCCTCCTCCCTTCTTCCCCACCCTCCTCCTCCCTTCTTCCCCCCCCCTCCTCCTCCCTACTTCCCCCCCCTCCTCCTCCCTTCTTCCCCCCCCTCCTCCTCCCTTCTTCCCCCCCCTCCTCCTCCCTTCTCCCCCCCTCCTCCTCCCTTCTTCCCCCCCTCCTCCTCCCTTCTTCCCCCTCTCCACCTCCCTTCTCCCCCCACCTCCTCCTCCTTCTTCCCCCCCCTCCTCCTCCCTTCTTCCCCCCCTCCTCCTCCTTCTTCCCCCCCCTCCTCCTCCCTCTTCCCCCCCCTCCTCCTCCCTTCTCCCCCCCCACCTCTCCCTTCTTCCCCCCCACCTCCTCCCACTTCCCCCCCTCCTCCTCCCAACTTCCCCCCCCTCCACCTCCCTTCTTCCCCCCCCTCCTCCTCCCTTCTTCCCCCCCCTCCTCTCCCTTCTTCTCCCCCCTCCTCCTCCTTCTTCCCCCCCTCCTCCTCCCTTCTTCCCCCCCCTCCTCCTACCTCTTCCCCCCCTCCTCCTCCCTTCTTCCCCCCCTCCTCCTCCCTTCTTCCCCCCCCTCCTCCTCCCTTCTTCCCCCCCCTCCTCCTCCCTTCTTCCCCCCCCTCCTCCTCCCTTCTTCCCCCCCCTCCTCCTCCCTTCTTCCCCCCCTCCTCCTCCCTTCTTCCCCCCCCTCCTCCTCCCTTCTTCCCCCCCCTCCTCCTCCCTTCTTCCCCCCCTCCTCCTCCCTTCTTCCCCCCCCTCCTCCTCCCTTCTTCCCCCCCTCCTCCTCCCTTCTTCCCCCCTCCTCCTCCCTTCTTCCCCCCCCTCCTCCTCCCTTCTTCCCCCCCTTCCTCCTCCCTTCTTCCCCCCTTCTCCTCCCTTCTTCTCCTCCCCTTCTCCTCCTTCTTCCCCCCCTCCTCCTCCCTTCTTCCCCCCCTCCTCCTCCCTTCTTCCCCCCCTCCTCCTCCCTTCTTCCCCCCCCCCCGTCCTCCTCCCTTCTTCCCCCCCCTCCTCCTCCCTTCTTCCCCCCCCCCTCCTCCCTTCATCCCCCCTCCTCCTCCCTTCTTCCCCCCCTCCTCCTCCCTTCTTCCCCCCCTCCTCCTCCCTTCTTCCCCCCTCCTCCTCCCTTCTTCCCCCCCCCCCGTCCTCCTCCCTTCTTCCCCCCCCTCCTCCTCCCTTCTTCCCCCCCCCTCCTCCTCCTTCATCCCCCCCTCCTCCTCCCTTCTTCCCCCCTCCTCCTCCCTTCTTCCCCCCCCCTCCTCCTCCCTTCTCCCCCCCCTCCTCCACCCTTCTTCCCCCCCCTCCTCCTCCCTTCTTCCCCCCCCCTCCTCCTCCTTCTTCCCCCCCCCTCCTCCTCCCTTCTTCCCCCCCCCTCCTCCTCCTTCTTCCCCCCCCCTCCTCCTCCCTTCTTCCCCCCCCCTCCTCCCTTCTTCCCCCCCCGTCCTCCTCCTTCTTCCCCCCGTCCTCCTCCCTTCTTCCCCCCCTCCTCCTCCCTTCTTCCCCCCCCCCCGTCCTCCTCCCTTCTTCCCCCCCTCCTCCTCCCTTCTTCCCCCCCTCCTCCTCCCTTCTTCCCCCCCCCCTCCTCCTCCCTTCTCCCCCCCCCCCTCCTCCCTTCTTCCCCCCCCTCCTCCTCCCTTCTTCCCCCCCCCTCCTCCTCCCTTCTTCCCCCCCCCTCCTCCTCCTCCTTCCCCCCCCCTCCTCCTCCCTTCTTCCCCCCCCCCTCCTCCTCCCTTCTTCCCCCCCTCCTCCTCCCTTCTTCCCCCCCTCCTCCTCCCTTCTTCCCCCCCTCCTCCTCCCTTCTTCCCCCCCCTCCACCTCCCTTCTTCCCCCCTCCTCCTCCCTTCTTCCCCCCCCGTCCTCCTCCCTTCTTCCCCCCTTCCTCCTCCCTTCTTCCCCCCCTCCTCCTCCCTTCTTCCCCCCCCCCTCCTCCTCCCTCTTCCCCCCCCTCCTCCTCCCTTCATCCCCCCCTCCTCCTCCCTTCTTCCCCCCCTCCTCCTCCCTTCTTCCCCCCCCTCCTCCTCCCTTCTTCCCCCCCCTCCTCCTCCCTTCTTCCCCCCCCTCCTCCTCCCTTCTTCCCCCCCCTCCTCCTCCCTTCTTCCCCCCCCTCCTCCTCCCTTCTTCCCCCCCCTCCTCCTCCCTTCTTCCCCCCCTCCTCCTCCCTTCTTCCCCCCCCTCCTCCTCCCTTCTTCCCCCCCTCCTCCTCCCTTCTTCCCCCCCCTCCTCCTCCCTTCTTCCCCCCCTCCTCCTCCCTTCTTCCCCCCCCCTCCTCCTCCCTTCTTCCCCCCCCTCCTCCTCCCTTCTTCCCCCCCCTCCTCCTCCCTTCTTCCCCCCCTCCTCCTCCCTTCTTCCCCCCCCCCCCTTCCTCCTCCCTTCTTCCCCCCCCCTTCTCCTCCCTTCTCCTCCCTTCTTCCCCCCCCCTCCTCCTCCTTCTTCCCCCCCCCTCCTCCTCCTTCTTCCCCCCCCCTCCTCCTCCTTCTTCCCCCCCCCTCCTCCTCCCTTCTTCCCCCCCCCCTCCTCCTCCTTCTTCCCCCCCTCCTCCTCCCTTCTTCCCCCCCTCCTCCTCCCTTCTTCCCCCCCCTCCTCCTCCCTTCTTCCCCCCCTCCTCCTCCCTTCTTCCCCCCCCGTCCTCCTCCCTTCTTCCCCCCGTCCTCCTCCCTTCTTCCCCCCCTCCTCCTCCCTTCTTCCCCCCCCCCCCGTCCTCCTCCCTTCTTCCCCCCCTCCTCCTCCCTTCTTCCCCCCCCCTCCTCCTCCCTTCTTCCCCCCTCCTCCTCCCTTCTTCCCCCCCTCCTCCTCCCTTCTTCCCCCCCTCCTCCTCCCTTCTTCCCCCCCTCCTCCTCCCTTCTTCCCCCCCCCCCTCCTCCTCCCTTCTTCCCCCCCCTCCTCCTCCCTTCTTCCCCCCCCCTCCTCCTCCCTTCTTCCCCCCCCCTCCTCCTCCCTTCTTCCCCCCCCCTCCTCCTCCCTTCTTCCCCCCCCCCTCCTCCTCCCTTCTTCCCCCCCCTCCTCCTCCCTTCTTCCCCCCCCTCCTCCTCCCTTCTTCCCCCCCCTCCTCCTCCCTTCTTCCCCCCCCTCCACCTCCTTCTTCCCCCCCTCCTCCTCCCTTCTTCCCCCCCCGTCCTCCTCCCTTCTTCCCCCCTTCCTCCTCCCTTCTTCCCCCCCCTCCTCCTCCCTTCTTCCCCCCCCTCCTCCTCCCTTCTTCCCCCCCCTCCTCCTCCCTTCTTCCCCCCCCTCCTCCTCCCTTCTTCCCCCCCCTCCTCCTCCCTTCTTCCCCCCCCTCCTCCTCCCTTCTTCCCCCCCCTCCTCCTCCCTTCTTCCCCCCCCTCCTCCTCCCTTCTTCCCCCCCCCTCCTCCTTCCTTCTTCCCCCCCCCTCCTCCTCCCTTCTTCCCCCCCCTCCTCCTCCCTTCTTCCCCCCCCTCCTCCTCCCTTCTTCCCCCCCCCTCCTCCTCCCTTCTTCCCCCCCCTCCTCCTCCCTTCTTCCCCCCCCTCCTCCTCCCCTTCTTCCCCCCCTCCTCCTCCCTTCTTCCCCCCCTCCTCCTCCCTTCTTCCCCCCCCTCCTCCTCCCTTCTTCCCCCCCTCCTCCTCCCTTCTTCCCCCCCCTCCTCCTCCCTTCTTCCCCCCCCTCCTCCTCCCTTCTTCCCCCCCCTCCTCCTCCCTTCTTCCCCCCCTCCTCCTCCCTTCTTCCCCCCCCTCCTCCTCCCTTCTTCCCCCCCTCCTCCTCCCTTCTTCCCCCCCCCTCCTCCTCCCTTCTTCCCCCCCTCCTCCTCCCTTCTTCCCCCCCCTCCTCCTCCCTTCTTCCCCCCGCTCCTCCTCCCTTCTTCCCCCCCCCTCCTCCTCCCTTCTTCCCCCCCCTCCTCCTCCCTTCTTCCCCCCCCCCCTCCTCCTCCCTTCTTCCCCCCCCCCTTCCTCCTCCCTTCTTCCCCCCCCCCTTCTCCTCCCTTCTTCTCCTCCCCTTCTCCTCCCTTCTTCTCCTCCCCTTCTCCTCCCTTCTTCTCCTCCCCTCCTCCTCCCTTCTTCCCCCCCCACTTCTTCCCCCCCCTTCCTCCTCTCTTCTTCCCCCCCCCCCTTCTCCTCCCTTCTCCTTCCCTTCTCCTCCCTTCTTCCCCCCCCTTCCTCCTCCCTCCCCCCCCGTCCCCTCCCCCTCCCCCCCCACCCCCCCGTTCCCTCCTCCTCGCCCCCGTCCCCTCCCGCCCCCCGCCCCCCCGCTCTCCTCCTGTGGCCAAAATTTATCCCTTAACCAACATCAGTTTTAAAAAAAAAACAGATGATCTGGTCATTTATCACATTGCTTGTTTGTGGGATCTTGCTGTGCGCAAATTGGCTGCCGCGTTTCCTACATTACAACAGTGATTCAATAAAGTGTAGCGCTTTGGGACGTCCTGAGGTGGTGAAGGGTGATTTATATTAACGCAAACTCTTTTCTCTGCCGTACGGCCTGTGTCGAGGGTGCTGACCTTTGGACCGTGTTTGTTTTAAAGTTGTTACTCGGTTTCTGTTGGTTTTTCTGTGGCTGAGCTAGGTTGGAAGAACATGGCGTCGCCCTTTTTAATCAAAACTCCTTGTGCAGGAGTACAGTTTTATTTTTCTGTGGGTAAACGTGGAGGCTCCTGTCAGCCTTTCACTGGGCACTGAGTGATTAAAACGTCGCAGCCTCAGCCCATCTGCTGCTGAAACTCTCGTCCATGCCTTTGTTACCTCCAGACATCGATTTATTCCAAAACCCCCTCCTCCTTCCACCCCCCACCCCCGCGGCCATCGGCTCATCCAAAACTCTGCTGCCCCCCCCGTATCCGAACTCGCACCGAAGTCCCGTTCACCCATCACTCCCTGTGCTCGCTGACCTACCCTGGCTCCCGGTCCGGGAACGCCTCGATTTTAAATCCTCATCCTTGTCTTCAATCCCTCCATCGCCTCGCTCCTCCCCATCTCTGTAACCTCCTACAACCCTCCGAGATCTCTGCGCTCCTCCAATTCTGCCTCTCGCCCATCCCGATTTCCATCGCTCCACCATTGGCGGCCGTGCCTTCAGCTGCCTGGGCCCTGAGCTCTGGAATTCCCTCCCTAAACCTCTCCGCCCTCTCTCTCTCCTCCTTTAAGACGCTCCTTAAAACCTCCCTCTTTGACCAAGCTTTTGCTCACCTGTCCTAATATCTCCTTAAGTGGCTCGGTCTGAAATTTCACTTGATCGCTCCTGTGATGTTGGATATTTCACTAAGTTAATGGCGCTTTATAAATGGGAATTGTTTGTTCTTGTCACGGCTTCCCTAGTTCAGGAATGCTGAGACCAATCGCCAGGAGGTTTCAGGGTGTATCTTGGCAACGTAAGGGAAGTCAGAGTGAAAAAGTCTGCCCGTCTAGACGGACTGCTGTGGTACAGTACCAGCGTTGTGTTGTGGACAGGACCAAGTGAATTTCAAAGTTGAATACCTGGCGGGAGGCAAAGAAGGAGAGGGGGGGGAGAGGCGATGGGGAGCAGAGGGGCATTTATGGTACCGAGTCATAGAAACATGGAAAAATTCACGGGGCAGGAGGAGGCCATTCGGCCCATTGTGTCCGTGCGAGTCGCGAAGGAGCTACCCAGCCGAATCCCACTGTTCCGCCATCCAATTAGATCGCGGCTAATCTGTATCTTAACTCCATCTTCCCGCCTTGGTTCCGTAACCCCCAATATTCTCGCCCCAAAAGAACGCTCTCAACTCAATCTTGGTTTTCTTCTTAAACCCACCAGCCGTTCTTCGTGGCTGTATAATGTCAGACAACATCTTGCATTTATATAGCGCCTTTAACGTAGAAAAATGTCCCCAAGGCGCTTCACAGGAGCGTAAATCAGACAAAATTTGACACCGAGCCACATAAGGAGATATTAGGACAGGCGACCAAAAGCTTGGTCAAAGAGGTAGGTTTTAAGGAGCGTCTTAAAGGAGGAGAGAGAGAGGCGGAGAGGTTTAGGGAGGGAATTCCAGAGCTTAGGGCCCAGGCAGCTGAAGGCACGGCCGCCAATGGTGGAGCGATGGGAATCGGGGGGGATGAGCAAGAGGCCAGAATTGGAGGAGCGTAGAGATCTCGGAGGGTTTATAGGGCTGGGGGAGGTTACAGAGATCGGGAGAGAGGGGGCGAGGGCCATGGAGGGATTTGAACACAAGGATGAGAATTTTAAAACTGAGGCATGGGAGCCAATGTCGGTCAGCGAGCACAGGGGGTGATGGGTGAACGGGACTTGGTGCGAGTTAGGATACGGGGGCAGCAGAGTTTTGGGTGAGCTGGAGTTTACTTGAGAAGGCAAATGGAATATTGGCCTTTATTTCAAGGGGGGATGGGAGTATAAAAGCAGGGAAGTCTCACTACAACTGTACAGGGTGAGGTCACATCTAGAGTACTGCGTACAATTTTGGTCCCCTTATTTAAGGAAGGATATTCTTGCATTGGAGGCAGTTCAGAGAAGGTTCACTAGGTTGATTCCGGGTATGGAAGGGTTGCCTTATGAGGAAAGATTGAACAGGTTGGGTCTATACTCATTAGAGTTTAGGAGAATGAGAGGAGATCTTATTGAAACATACAAGATTCTGAGGGGACTCGATAGGGTAGATGCTGAGAGGATGTTACCCCTCATGGGGGAATCTAAAACTAGGGGGCATAGTCTCAGAATAAGGGGTCGCCCGTTTAAGACGGAAATGAGGAGAAGTTTCTTCTTTGAGGGTTGAGAATCTTTGGAATTCTTTGCCTCAAAGAGCGGTGGAGGTCGAGTCATTGAATACATTCAAGGCCGAGTTAGACGAATTTTTGATCAGCGAGGGAGTCAAAGAACACGGGGAGAGGGCGGAAAAGTGGAGTTGAGGCCAGAATCAGATCAGCCGTTATCTTGTTTGATGGCAGAGCAGGCTCGAAGGGCCAAATGGCCTACTCCTGCTCCTATCTCTTATGTTGACGGAGGGTGGAGGAGGGTTTGGTTCTAACTGGCCTGACCTTGATTCCTTGGGCAGCTGGTTTAGTCAGCCTTTGGTTGAGGGTACGTCCCAGGGACTGGTGAACGCGGTTTGCTCCGGTGGAGATCACTGACCTCTTCCTAGAAAGGAAACCAGACCCGCTTTACAGCCAACGAAGTGCTTTTTTTTTTTGCAAGTGTGGTCACCGTTGTAATGTAGGAAACGCGGCAGCCAATTTGCGCACAGCAAGATCCCACAAACAGCAATGCGATAAATGGCCAGCTGATCAACTGGAGTGGGGCGAGGGCCATGGAGGGATTTGAACAGGAGGATGAGAATTTTACTGGTGAAAGCGGGAGCCAGGGTTTCAGTGAATTAGCGATGGGAAAGGTTGTGACAGAAAGCTAAGCTTTTTCCGTTGGTCATTCCATGCCTGTCATAGCAGCAGGAGCTATTATTTAAGTCTTGCTGTTAGTGTTTATTTCAAAGGCTCCTCTGAGGCGATGATTCAGCAGAAAATGAGTCATCCAACTTTACAATCGCCTGACGTCGTCACATGCTGGCAACTTTTGACCCCCGTTGACTTGGGCAATATCAACAACTTGCAATTATACAGTGCCTTTTTAATGTAGTGAAACGTCCCGAGGCTCTTCACAGGAGCGATTAACGAGCAAAGATTTGAGACCGAGCCACCTAAGGAGATATTAGGACAGGCGAACAAAAGCTTGGTCAAAGAGGTAGGTTTTAAGGAGCGTCTTAAAGGAGGAGAGAGAAAGGCGGAGAGGTTTAGGGAGGGAATTCCAGAGCTTAGGGCCCAGGCAGCTGAAGGCACGGCCGCCAATGGTGGAGCGATGGGAATCGGGGGATGGACAAGAGACCAGAATTGGAGGAGCGCAGAGATCTCGGAGGGTTGTAGGGGCTGGAGGGGGTTACAGAGATAGGGAGGGGAGGTCGAGGGCCATGGAGGGATTTGAACACGAGGAGTCTTGGGGTATCTAATGCTGATACTCCTCGACAAGCACTGATCTCTCTCTCTGCCCCCCTCCCCCACCATGGGGCTTGTGGGGAATAATATGCGCCCCCCCCCAGGGCAGGGGCAGGCAGGATTTTACCTCTTGATCTCATTTATTGCTCGAGTCTCGTTGTGTTCTTGTCGGACTGGAGGAAAAGCTGTTCTGGGGAGTGTATGTACCGTCATGTAATAATAGCTGGGCGATGATGAGCTCTGTCTAGTCTCGCTTGCTCGCTCTCGCTCTCCCCCGGGCCCCCATTCCTCCCTCAACTGACCCCACAAGATGTTCTCACTGTTTGTCTCGTCGCTTGTAATGGGATCTTGCTGTGCGCAAAAAAAAAAGACTAGGCTCTCTCTGTCTCAGTTCATCTGCTGCTGAAACCCTCATCCGTGCCTTTGTTACCTCCAGACTCGACTATTCCAATGCTCTCCTGGCCGGCCTCCCATCTTCCACCCTCTGTAAACATCAGCTCATCCAAAATTCTGCTCCCCCGTATCCTAACTCTCACCGAGTCCCGTTCACCCATCACCCCCTGTGCTCGCTGACCTACATTGGCTCCTGGTCCGGCAACACCTCGATTTTGAAGTTCTCATCCTCATTTTCAAATCCCTCCATGGCCTCCTCGCCCCCCCTCCCTATCTCTGTGACCTCCTCCAGCCCCTACAACCCTCCGAGATCTCTGCGCTCCTCCAGTTCCGGCCTCTTGCGCACCCTTCGATTTCCATCGCTCCACCATTGGCGGCCGTGCCTTCAGCTGCCTGGGCCCCAAACTCTGGAATTCCCTCCCTCAACCTCTCCGCCTCTCTCTCTCCTCCTTTAAGACGCTCCTTAAAAACGACCTCTCTGACCAAGCTTTTGGTCACCTGTCCTAAAATCTCCTTATGTGGCTCGGTGTCTCATTTGGTCTAAATTCATTTTGTCTGTGAAATGCCTTGGGGTGTTTAACCAATGTTAAAAGACCTGTATTAATACAAGTTCTTGTTGCTTTTCAAAGTATGCCAGGGAGATGGATGAGATCTTTTCG
The DNA here is from genome assembly GCF_035084215.1 of Heptranchias perlo. NCBI lineage: Eukaryota > Metazoa > Chordata > Chondrichthyes > Hexanchiformes > Hexanchidae > Heptranchias > Heptranchias perlo. The sequence continues at coordinate 13,996,630 of NC_090366.1, read as the reverse complement.
TCACCTCCTTGTTACCCTGCATTGTACAAATAATGGCACAAAACTCCTTCAAAACACTTGTACCTTGGCTCAATGTTTCTCTCCACATCTGATCCACAGAACAATGCTCTCTTTGTTTCTGTGTTTCTGCTCTGGATGGGGCGAAGCTTCTCAAGCTACTGGTTGCTCTCTGGAATCTTGTGTCACCAGTCTGTCCTCCTCCTTGCACCTACATGGGGAGATTCTGTCTTCCCCCTCGGGCTGCCCAAGTTTGGAGAACAGTTGGGGGGCCGCTGGCATCGAAAACTTGGCGTCCAGATGCGTCCAGGGCGAGGCCTCGGACACTTGGTTGTAACCCAATCTTACCCTGGCAAGAATCAACGCCCTGTGGGGTAGGAAAAGAGAGAGTCATTCGATAATTTTCAGTCAGATGTTATCAGCATTAACCCTTTGATAACTGCCCACAGCCTGAGCTAAGTAATTTCGGTGGTTGGACCTATATTGGGGGAAGATGAAGACTCTCATTTCTATCGTGCCTTTCATGACCTCAGGACGTCCCAAAGTGCTTTACAGCCAATGAAGTCCTTTTTGAAGTGTGGTCACCGTTGTAATGTAGGAAACGCGGCAGCCAATTTGCGCACAGCAAGATCCCACAAACAGCACTGAGATAAATGTCAAGATCATCTGTTTTTTTTTAGTGATGTTGGTTGAGGGATAAATATTGGCCCCAGGACACCGGGGAGAACTCCCCCCTGCTCTTCTTCGAAATAATGGCTGTGGGATCTTTCATGTACACCTGAGAGTACACCTCCTCCCCCCTCCATAGACCTGAGCCCGATAATCCAGGCCAACGCTCCCAGCGCCGGTACTGAGGGAGCGCCGCACTGTCGGAGGTGCCGTCTTTCGGGTGAGTCGTTAAACCGAGGGCCCCGTCTGCCCCTCTCAGGTGGGACGTAAAAGATCCCACGGCCACTATTTCGAAGAAGAGCAGGGGGGAGTTCTCCCCGGTGTCCTGGGGCCGATATTTATCCCTCAACCAACATCACTAAAACCGATGATCTGGTCATTTATCACATTGCTGTTTGTGGGATCTTGCTGTGCGCAAATTGGCTGCTGCGTTTCCTACATTACAACAGTGACCGCACTTCAAAAACACTTCATTGGCTGTAAAGCGCTTTGGGACGTCCTGAGGTCATGAAAAGCACGATAGAAATGCAAGTTGTTCTTTCTTTCCCACACAAGATGGTAGCTGAGTTGGGTGAAAGACATCAGAAACGTGATCCGCAGTGCTCCCTTCTGGCCGAAGCCTGCAATTGCACCGTTACCGCCAGATGTTTACATACAGGATTCCCATTCTATATGTTCATACGGGCAGGTTCAATGTTAAATGCCAACATGACCAGAAAATCGTGACAGCAGGACGTCGGACGATGTTTTAAGGGAATTGGTTGGCCTGTTCTCACTGGAAAAAGAGAAGGCTGAGCAGTGATATGATTGGGTGTTTTTAGGATTCGAAAGGGACCAAATTTCAACCTTGACCAGTAGAACCAAAGGACACGGCCCGCACTTGAAGGGGAGGAAACTCAAAGCTAATCTGTGGAAGCAATATTTCAGTGAGTGAGTGGTCAATCTCTGGAACAGGCTCCCTGGGAAGAGGGTCAAAACAGTTAGTATTGATTTGATTCAAGTACAAATTAGACCGACTTCTCTCGAATATTTTGGGACACAGTCGATGAGTAATTGGAGCCGTGACGTGGTGAGTGTGACGGGCTCAGGAGGAACAGGTGACTTTGGACCTCTGGCTCCCAAAGCTCTCCACCACTGGGGGGGGGAGGGTTTCCCTTGCCTCATGTCTGGGGCCGTTGTAGACTCATTGATAAGAGATTAATGGCCACAATTAGTCAACGCCTAATTATCATTACATCAGGCGACTAGCAGAATGGTAGAGGGTGGAGAATTCGATGGATCTTGTTCCTTTTGCATCCAGCCGTTCCTCCGTTCCAAAGGGAAATTTCCAGAGTGACTCAGTAAGATATTTAGTCTTCTGTTTCTGGTATTCCCCCCCGTCCAATCTTGGTTAGTCCACTCTTGGAGCACTGTGCACCATTCTGGTCTCCATATACCTTGGTTAGACCACACTTGGAGCACTGTGCACCATTCTGGTCTCCATATACCTTGGTTAGACCACACTTGGAGCACTGTGCACCATTCTGGTCTCCATATACCTTGGTTAGACCACACTTGGAGCACTGTGAACAGTTCTGGTCTCCATATACCATAGTTAGACCACATTTGGAGTATTGTGCATAGTTCTGGTCTCCATATACCTTGGTTAGACCACACTTGGAGCACTGTGAACAGTTCTCGTCTCCATATACCATAGTTAGACCACATTTGGAGCACTGTGCACCATTCTGGTCTCCATATACCTTGGTTAGACCACACTTGGAGCACTGTGAACAGTTCTGGTCTCCATATACCATAGTTAGACCACATTTGGAGTATTGTGCATAGTTCTGGTCTCCATATACCTTGGTTAGACCACACTTGGAGCACTGTGCACAGCTTTGGTCTTCATATTATAAAAAGGATATAGAGGCACTGGAGAAGGTGCAAAAAAGATTCACAAGGATAATATCAGAACTGAGAGGTTATAAACTATCAGGAAAGGCTGAACAGGCTGGGGCTCTTTTCTCTAGAAAAGAGAAGGCTGAGGGGTGACCTGATGGAGGTCTTTAAGATTATGAAAGGGTTTGATAGGGTAGACGTAGAGAAGATGTTTCCACTTGTGGGGGAGACTAGAACTAGGTGCCATAAATATAAGATAGTCACTAATAAATCCAATAGGGAATTCAGGAGAAACTTCTTTACCCAGAGAGTGGTGAGAATGTGGAACTCGCTCCCACAAGGAGTAGTTGAGGTGAATAGTGTAGATGGATTTAAGGGGAAGCTGGATAAACACATGAGGGAGAAAGGAATAGAAGGATATGGTGATAGGGTGAGATGGAGTAGGGAGGGAGGAGGCTCGTGTGGAGCATAAACACCGGGATAGACCAGTTGGGCCTGTTTCTGTGCTGTACATTCCATGTAATTCTGTGTCCAGGTGCAGACGGTACAGCCTCGAGCGAGGAGAGGCCCCCGTTGAGCAAGGTCCTGGAGGGAAGGCCAACTCTCCAGAGGCAGCACGTCATGCAGGAGGATGGGGGCAAAAGAAGCTGGATTGTCCCTTGGGTCAGATGACATGAGCAACATTTGAGCCAAGGTGTAAGTGCAGGCATGAATATTAAGGGGTGATTTGGTCGAAATTTCCAAGGTATTAAGGGGAACTGATAGGGTCGACAGAGAGAGACTATTTCCGCTGGTTGGGGAGTCTCGGACAAGGGGACACGGTCTAAAAATTAGAGCCAGACCTTTCAGGAAGAAACACTTCTACACGCAAAGGGTGGTGGAAGTTTGGAACTCTCTTCCGCCAATGGCGGTTGATGCTCGCTCAATTATTAATTGTAAATCTGAGATTGATAGATTTCTGTGAACCAAAGGGGTATTAAGGGATATGGGGCTAAGGCGGGTATATGGAGTTTGGTCACAGATCAGCCATGATCTCCCTGAATGGCGGAACAGGCACGAGGGGCTGAATGACCTCCTCCTGTTCCTATGGGCATTGTGCCATGATTCATAAGGGCAGCTCGGTGATGCACGTCCAACACAGTTCGACGGGCGTGAGAACATAAAACGAAATCACTCCTCGAGCAAACTTGGCCGAGGAAACTCTCTTTTTCCACTCCGTATATTCCTTTGTCTCAATTCCAAGATGCAGTGGGTGTGACGCCAAGGCCGCAAATGAATTGCTTTTTAGCTAAGCATTACCTTCGAGTGTACCTCTTAGGAACAGGAGGAGGCCATTCAGCCCCTCGAACCTGTTCCCCATTCAATTAGATCGCGTCTGATCTGTATCTTAACTCCATTTACCCGCCTTGGTTCCGTAACCCTTAATCCCCTCACCCAACAAAAATCGATCAATCTCAGTTTTGACATTTTCAATTGACCCCCGGCCTCAGCTTTTTGGGGGGAGAGAGTTCCAGATTCCCACTCCCCTTTGTGTGAAGAAGTGCTTCCCGACATCACCCCTGAACGGCCTGGCTCTAATTTTAAGGTTCTGCCCCCCTTGTTCTGGACTCCCCCCACCAGAGGAAATAGTTTCTCTCTATCGACCCTATCGAAACCTTTAATCATCTTAAACCCCTCGATTAGATCACCCCTTAATCTTCTACACTCGAGGGAATACAAGCCCAGTCTGTGCAACCTGTCCTCGTAATTTAACCCTTTTAGCCCCGGTATCATTCTGGTGAATCTGCGCTGCACCCCCTCCAAGGCATTGGCCTCAGACACAGTGACCAGAACTGAACGAAGTATCTCCAGGTGGTGTCTGACAGGGCATTTGGTTTAACGTCTCTTCGGATGTGCGGTCGCTGCTGAGTAGCAGCGAGTCTGGGAGGGGTTGAATGTTTTGCTTTGAATGAGCTACAAGAACCCATGCGTGCCCAGTAACGACCAAGAGGGGAAAGGTGTGAAGAGCAGATAAGCAGCTGGCCGCATGAGGGAGATGGTTCCTGAAACCACTTCACCTCCTCCCTCCGAGCCTCCTCACAGCTCCCATGGGCGCTGACTCTTGCTTGTGTGAGCGTTTGCTCACAGCCTGGATCGTTGCCGGACTATTTGACTGCAGGAGGCTCAGGGCTAAGTCTGATCCCTTTGTCGATGGGCACCAGCAGCTCTCTGAAACTTTGCCTACAGTGGCCATTTTTCATCTGAGAGTCTGGGCAGGGAGATAATTGACCCTGGAGGGCGACTAGGCCGAGACCTGGTTCATGTCTTCACCCAGCTCTACACGTTGGGAGTGAATGGGAAGGGGTTTGGTCCATTGGGATTCTAGATAATGGGAGTGAATGGGAAGGGGTTTGGTCCATTGGGATTCTAGATAATGGGAGTGAATGGGAAGGGGTTTGGTCCATTGGGATTCTAGATAATGGGAATGAATGGGAAGGGGTTTGGTCCATTGGGATTCTATACAATGGGAGTGAATGGGAAGGGGTTTGGTCCATTGGGATTCTGTACAATGGGAGTGAATGGGAAGGGGTTTGGTCCATTGGGATTCTACACAATGGGAGTGAATGGGAAGGGGTTTGGTCCATTGGGATTCTGGACAATGGGAGTGAGTGGGAAGGGGTTTGGTCCATTGGGATTCTGTACAATGGGAAGGGATTTGGTCCATTGGGATTGTGCACAATGGGAGTGAATGGGAAGGGGTTTGGTCCATTGGGATTCTATACAATGGGAGTGAATGGGAAGGGGTTTGGTCCATTGGGATTCTGTACAATGGGAGTGAATGGAAGGGGTTTGGTCCATTGGGATTCGATACAATGGGAGTGAATGGGAAGGAGTTTGGTCCATTGGGATTCTGTACAATGGGAGTGAATGGGAAGGGGTTTGGTCCATTGGCATTCTGCAAATTGGGAGTGAATGGGAAGGGTTTGGTCCATTGGGATTCTATACAATGGGAGTGAATGGGAAGGGGTTTGGTTCACTGGGATTATGTACAACGGGAGTGAATGGGAAGGGGTTTGGTCCATTGGGATTCTGCACAATGGGAGTGAATGGGAAGGGGTTTGGTCCATTGGGATTGTGTACAATGGGAGTGAATGGGAAGGGGTTTAGTCCATTGGGATTCTGTACAATGGGAGTGAATGGGAAGGGGTTTGGTTCACTGGGATTGTGTACAATGGGAGTGAATGGGAAGGGGTTCGGTCCATTGGGATTCTGTACAATGGGAGTGAATGGGAAGGGGTTTGGTTCACTGGGATTGTGTACAATGGGAGTGAATGGGAAGGGGTTTGGACCATTGGGATTCTATACAATGGGAGTGAATGGGAAGGGGTTTGGACCATTGGGATTCTATACAATGGGAGTGAATGGGAAGGGGTTTGGTCCATTGGGATTCTATACAATGGGAGTGAATGGGAAGGGGTTTGGTTCACTGGGTTTGTGTACAATGGGAGTGAATGGGAAGGCGTTTGGTGCATTGGGATTCTGTACAATGGGAGTGAATGGGAAGGGGTTTGGTTCACTGGGATTCTGTACAATGGGAATGAATGGGAAGGGGTTTGGACCATTGGGATTCTATACAATGGGAGTGAATGGGAAGGGGTTTGATTCACTGGGATTCTGTACAATGGGAGTGAATGGGAAGGGGTTTGGTCCATTGGGATTCTGTACAATGGGAGTGAATGGGAAGGGGTTTGGTCCATTGGGATTCTATACAATGGGAGTGAATGGGAAGGGGTTTGGTCCATTGGGATTCTGTACAATGGGAGTGAGTGGGAAGGGGTTTGGTCCATTGGGATTCTGTACAATGGGAGTGAATGGGAAGGGGTTTGGTCCATTGGGATTGTGTACAATGGGAGTGAATGGGAAGGGGTTTGGTCCATTGGGATTCTATACAATGGGAGTGAATGGGAAGGGGTTTGGTCCATTGGGATTCTGTACAATGGGAGTGAGTGGGAAGGGGTTTGGTCCATTGGGATTCGATACAATGGGAGTGAATGGGAAGGGGTTTGGTCATTGGGATTCTGTACAATGGGATGGTGAATGGGAAGGGGTTTGGTCCATTGGGATTCTGTACAATGGGAGTGAATGGGAAGGGGTTTGGTCCATTGGGATTCTGAACTTATATGTCGGCAGGTGTTCATCAGGGTCTTCAATGTGTTCTTTCTTCTCAGACGAATGCATTTACGGCAGACCTGGTGCCCAGTTGGTTAACCCGTGCCCGAAAGCACCAGATGTACCAGCGATTGCCTCACCCTGTGCCTATCCAGTATGCGCCCACGGACCAGCGCGGCTATTCCTTCGACAGGCCGTGGTAACGCCACGTAGCGACACTTCCTCCTCGACGGCTGCATCAAATCGCTCGCAATCGGAACGCAGGCCCCGAAAAGCCTCACGACCAGAGAGAGGGGAAGGCCGCTGGCGAGCGATTTTTTTTTTTAATATATATATATATATATAAAAAGATAAAACTGGTTCGACCTCGACTCTCGAGATCCAAAGGGATGTTTCGGGGAGCTGTGGTCAGCTGAAGACAGAAGAGGAGACCCACAGCAAAAGCCAACGTGGGGGAAGACTGGTTTATTTATCCACTGTCAAAGCGAGCGGAACGGGACAGGACGGACGGAACATGCTGGCGAAACTCCCGGCCAAAGCACGCTACCTCATGCTCTTCCTCTCTGTGCAGCTGATGGTGATGGTGGTGCTGTACAGGAGGGGTCCCGGCGGAGAGTGGCCCACATCGTGGAGGTGCTGTGGTACGGGGGGAGCTCCCCCTTGGCCAACGCCCACAACACCTCCCGAGTTGGAGACGTTTACTTGAACCTGAGTCTCATCGTGCGGCCCCCTTCTCGGAGAGGACCAGCTGCCGTACTGCCCGAGGGTCTCGCCGTATCTAGGTAACCGAGGGGATGGGAGTGGGGGGGAGGGGCGGGGAGCTTCTTGGTAATGGATGGGAGGAAATGACTGTGTTCCCCTCCTCCTTCCTCCGTCCCCCCCCCTCCCTCCTCCTTCCTCCGCCCCCCTCCCTCCCTCCTCCTTCCTCCGCCCCCCCCCTCCCTCCTCGTTCCTCCGCCCCCCCTCCCTCCTCGTTCCTCCGCCCCCCCCTCTCTCCTCCTTCCTCCGCCCCCCCCTCCCTCATCCTTCCTCCGCCCCCCCTCTCCCTCCTCCTTCCTCCGCCCCCTCCCCTCCACCTCCCTTCCTCCGCCCCCCCTCCCTCCTCCTTCCTCCGCCCCCACCCCTCCCCTCCTCCTTCCTCCGCCTCCCACTCCCTCCTCCTTCCTCCGCCCCCCTCCCTCCTCCCTTCCTCCGCCCCCCCTCCCTCCTCCTTCCTCCGCCCCCCCTCCCTCCTCCTTCCTCCGCCCCCCCTCCCTCCTCCTTCCTCCGCCCCCCCTCCCTCCTCCTTCCTCCGCCCCCCCTCCCTCCTCCTTCCTCCGCCCCCCCTCCCTCCTCCTTCCTCCGCCCCCCCTCCCTCCTCCTTCCTCCGCCCCCCCCTCCCTCCTCCTTCCTCCGCCCCCCCCCTCCCTCCTCCTTCCTCCGCCCCCCCTCCCTCCTCCTTCCTCCGCCCCCCCCTCCCTCCTCCTTCCTCCGCCCCCCCCTCCCTCCTCCTTCCCTCCGCCCCCCCTCCCTCCTCCTCCCCGCCCCCCTCCCTCCTCCTTCCTCGCCCCCCTCCCTCCTCCTTCCTCCGCCCCCCTCCCTCCTCCTTCCTCCGCCCCCCCTCCCTCCTCCTTCCTCCGCCCCCCCTCCCTCCTCCTTCCTCCGCCCCCCCCTCCCTCCTCCTTCCTCCGCCCCCCTCCCTCCTCCTTCCTCCGCCCCCCCTCCCTCCTCCTTCCTCCGCCCCCCCTCCCTCCTCCTCCTCCGCCCCCCCTCCTCCTCCTTCGCCCCTCCTCCTTCCGCCGCCCCCCCTCCCTCCTCCTTCCTCCGCCCCCCCTCCCTCCTCCTTCCTCCGCCCCCCCCTCAAATGGCTAAATATCATGTGCCAGTCTAGAATAGTTGGGCTGTTCGACCAAGACAGAAAAAGAGTATTCCCATTTCTACAGTGTCTTTCACCACCTCAGGACGTCCCAAATGTCTCTCTCTCTCTCTCTCTCTGTCTCTATCTCTCTCTCTCTCTGTCTCTATCTCTCTCTCTCTCTGTCTCTCTCTCTCTCTCTCTCTCTCTGTCTCTCTCTCTCTCTCTCTGTCTCTCTCTCTCTCTCTCTGTCTCTCTCTCTCTCTGTCTCTCTGTCTCTCTCTCTCTCTCTCTGTCTCTCTCTCTCTCTCCCTCCGTCTCTCTCTCTCTATCTCTCTCTCTCTCTGTCTCTCTCTCTCTCATCTCTCTCTCTCTCTGTCTCTCTATCTCTTTGCCCTTGCCTCCGCCCCACCCCACCCGGTCTCTTCCTTTTCTCTCCATCCCTTCATCCATATTTTCGGAGAGAATGTTAATGTGCGTAGCCGCATTTTATCAATTGTGCAAACGATTAATTATTTTGCCAAGGAGCGCTGTGCTGTCGGAGGGTCAGTACTGAGGGAACGCTGCGCTGTCGGAGGGTCAGTACTGAGGGAGCGCTGCGCTGTCGGAGGGTCAGTACTGAGGGAACGCTGCGCCGTCGGAGGGTCAGTACTGAGGGAGCGCCGCACTGTCGGAGAGTCAGTACTGAGGGAGCGCTGCGCTGTCGGAGGGTCGGTACCGAGGGAGCGCTGCACTGTCGGAGGGTCAGGTCTCTGGAGTGGGGACTTGAACCCGCACTCCTTCTGACTTGGAGGCGAGAGAGACACTGCGGAGGACAGGGATAGACTTCAAGAGGATATAGACAGGCTGGTGGAATGGGCGGACATGTGGCAGATGAAATTTAATGCAGGAAGAATGAGGAGAGGCAATATAAACTGAAGGGTACAACTCTAAAGGGGGTGCAGGAACAGAGAGATCTGGGGGTATATGTGCACAAATCGTTGAAGGTGGCAGGACAGCTTGAGAAAGCGGTTAAAAAATCATAAGGGATCCTGGGCTAATTTATAAATAGAGGCATAGAGTACAAAAGCAAGGAAGTCATGACGTCCAGTTCTGGGCACCGCACTTTAGGAAGGTGTGAAGGCCTTGGAGAGGCTGCAGAAGAGATTTACCAGAATGATTCCAGGGATGAGGGACTTCAGTTATGTGGAGAGACTGGAGAAGCTGGATTGTTCTCCTTGAACAGAGACGGTTGAGAGGAGATTTGATCGAGGTGTTCAAAATCATGAGGGGTCGAGACAGAGTAGATAGAGAGAAACTGCTCCCATCGGCGGAAGGGTCAAGAACCAGAGGAATAGATTTAAGGCAATTGGCAAAAGAACCAAAGGTGACATGAGGAAAAACTTTTTTACCCAGCGAGTGGTTAGGATCTGGAATGCACTGCCGAGGGGTTGGTGGAGGCAGATTCAATCATGGCCTTCAAAAGGGAACTGGATAAGTTTTTTAAAATTCGTTCATGGGATGTGGGCGTCGCTGGCGAGGCCGGCATTTATTGCCCGTCCCTAATTGCCCCTTGAGAAGGTGGTGGTGAGCCGCCTTCGTGAACCGTTGCAGTTCGTGTGGTGAAGGTTCTCCCACAGTGCTGTTAGGAAGGGAGTTCCAGGATTTTGACCCAGCGACGATGAAGGAACGGCCGATATATTTCCAAGTCGGGATGGTGTGTGACTTGGAGGGGAACGTGCAGGTGGTGTTGTTCCCATGTACCTGCTGCTCTTGTCCTTCTAGGTGGTAGAGGTCGTGGGTTTGGGAGGTGCTGTCGAAGAAGCCTTGGCGAGTTGCTGCAGTGCATCCTGTGGATGGTACACACTGCAGCACGGTGCGCCAGTGGTGAAGGGAGTGAATGTTTAGTGTGGTGGATGGGGTGCCAATCAAGCGGGCTGCTTGATTGGCACCCCATCCACCACACTGTCGGAGGGTCAGTACTGAGGGAGCGCCGCACTGTCGGAGGGTCAGGTCTCTGGAGTGGGGACTCGAGCCCGCACTCCCTTCTGACTTGGAGGCGAGAGAGAGACTGCGGAGGACAGTGATAGACTTCAAGAGGATATGACAGGCTGGTGGAATGGGCGGACACGTGGCAGATGAAATTTAATGCAGGAAGAATGAGGAGAGGCAATATAAACTGAAGGGTACAACTCTAAAAGGGGTGCAGGAACAGAGAGATCTGGGGGTATATGTGCACAAATCGTTGAGGTGGCAGGACAGCTTGAGAAAGCGGTTAAAAAAGCATACGGGATCCTGGGCTTTATAAATAGAGCATAGAGTACAAAAGCAAGGAAGTCATGACGTCCAGTTCTGGGCACCGCACCTTAGGAAGGATGTGAAGGCCTTGGAGAGGCTGCAAAAGAGATTTACCAGAATGATTCCAGGGATGAGGGACTTCAGTTATGTGGAGAGACTGGAGAAGCTGGATTGTTCTCCTTGGAACAGAGACGGTTGAGAGAGATTTGATCGAGGTGTTCAAAATCATGAGGGGTCAAGACAGAGTAGATAGAGAGAAACTGCTCCCATCGGCGGAAGGGTCAAGAACCAGAGGACACAGATTTAAGGCAATTGCAAAAGAACCAAAGGTGACATGAGGAAAAACTTTTTTACGCAGCGAGTGGTTATGATCTGGAATGCACTGCCCGAGGGGGTGGTGAGGCAGATTCAATCATGGCCTTCAAAAGGGAACTGGATAAGTTTTTTAAAAATTCGTTCATGGGATGTGGGCGTCGCTGGCGAGGCCGGCATTTATTGCCATCCCTAATTGCCCTTGAGAAGGTGGTGGTGAGCCGCCTTCTTGAACCGCTGCAGTCCGTGTGGTGACGGTTCTCCCACAGTGCTGTTAGAGAGGGAGTTCCAGGATTTTGACCCAGCGACGATGAAGGAACGGCCGATATATTTCCAAGTCGGGATGGTGTGTGACTTGGAGGGGAACGTGCAGGTGGTGGTGTTCCCATGTTCCTGCTGCCCTTGTCCTTCTAGGTGGTAGAGGTCGCGGGTTTGGGAGGTGCTGTCGAAGAAGCCTTGGCGAGTTGCTGCAGTGCATCCTGTGGATGGTACACACTGCAGCCACGGTGCACCGGTGGTGAAGGGAGTGAATGTTTAGTGTGGTGGATGGGGTGCCAATCAAGCGGGCTGCTTGATTGGCACCCCATCCACCACACTGTCGGAGGGTCAGTACTGAGGGAGCGCCGCACTGTCGGAGGGTCAGGTCTCTGGAGTGGGCCTGCTGCTCTTGTCCTTCCTAGGTGGTAGAGGTCGCGGGTTTGGGAGGTGCTGTCGAAGAAGCCTTGGCGAGTTGCTGCAGTGCATCCTGTGTACTTGAAAGAAAAAATTTGCAGGGCTGCGGGGGAGCGGGACGAGCCGGATCGCTCTTGCAAAGAGCCGCACGGACTCGACGGGCCGGATGGCCTCCTTCCGTGCTGTAACCTTTCTATGATTCCACCCACTGAGACTTGTGTGTGTTTTTTTTTTGGTGGGGTCGGTGGTGGGGGGGTTACAGATTGCTTTGGCCTAGTGGAAAAGGCTTTGGAGTTTTGAAAGGCTTTCCATTCCCTCATCCCCAGGGGGCCCAATTCGAGTGAGTTTCCCCAAGGAGCTCACGATGGAGGAGGTTGCAGAGAAAGAACCCGTACGTGACGTCGGGCGGCAGGTATAAACCGCCCGATTGCGAGTCGCTCCACAGCACCGCCGTTATAATTCCGCACCGTAACCGTGAGCAACACCTCAAGCACTTGCTGTACTACCTGCACCCGTTCCTACAGCGACAGCAGCTCAATTATGGGATATACGTCATCCACCAGGTACCGAGGGGTTTGAGGCGCAAAGGGTCACGGGTGGGGCTTGCGACCGGAGGGGGCACGCGATGGGAAAGGAGGGGCCGGGGGGGGGTGGTGCGGTGGTGCCTGGGACTGGGCCGCACAGAGTACCCAGGGCCCAGGCTCCAGGGCCCACGTCCCCAGGGCTCCCAGGCCAGTCGGTGTCAAGTTATCTGTTCCAAAATGGGGCAGGGATTTTCTCTTCTCTTCGCCACCCTCCCCCACTTCTTGCATTCTTGTCTCCCCACCCACCCCCACCCTTCTTGCTCTCTTCTCCTTCCCCCCCTTCTTGCTCTCTTCTCTTTCCCCCCCCTTCTTGCTCTCTTCTCTTTCCCCCCCTTCTTGCTCTCTTCTCTTCCCCCCCTTCTTGCTCTCTTCTCTTCCCCCCCTTCTTGCTCTCTTCTCTTCCCCCCCTTCTTGCTCTCTTCTCTTCCCCCCCTTCTTGCTCTCATCTCTTCCCCCCCCCCCCCTTCTTGCTCTCTTCTCTTCCCCCCCCCTTCTTGCTCTCTTCTCTTCCCCCCCCTTCTTGCTCTCTTCTCTTCCCCCCCTTCTTGCTCTCTTCTCTTCCCCCCCCCCCACTTCTTGCTCTCTTCTCTTTCCCCCCTTCTTGCTCTCTTCTCTTCCCCCCCCTTCTTGCTCTCTTCTCTTCCCCCCCCCTTCTTGCTCTCTTCTCTTCCCCCCCTTCTTGCTCTCTTCTCTTCCCCCCCTTCTTGCTCTCTTCTCTTCCCCCCCCTTGCTCTCTTCTCTTCCCCCCCCCCTTCTTGCTCTCTTCTCTTCCCCCCCTTCTTGCTCTCTTCTCTTCCCCCTTCTTGCTCTCTTCTCTTCCCCCCTTCTTGCTCTCTTCTCTTCCCCCTTCTTGCTCTCTTCTCTTCCCCCCTTCTTGCTCTCTTCTCTTCCCCCCTTCTTGCTCTCTTCTCTTCCCCCCCCTTCTTGCTCTCTTCTCTCCCCCCCCCCCCCCACTTCTTGCTCTCTTCTCTTTCCCCCATTTTCTTGCTCTCTTCTCTTCCCCCCCCCTTCTTGCTCTCTTCTCTTTCCCCCCCCTTCTTGCTCTCTTCTCTTCCCCCCCCTTTTTGCTCTCTTCTCTTTCCCCCATTCTTGCTCTCTTCCCCCCCCCTTCTTGCTCTCTTCTCTTCCCCCCCCCCTTCTTGCTCTCTTCTCTTCCCCCCCCCCCCCTTCTTGCTCTCTTCTCTTCCACCCCCCCCCTTCTTGCTCTCTTCTCTTCCCCCCCTTCTTGCTCTCTTCTCTTCCCCCCCTTCTTGCTCTCGTTCTCTTCCCCCCCTTCTTGCTCTCTTCTCTTCCCCCCCCCTTCTTGCTCTCTTCTCTCCCCCCCCCCCTTCTTGCTCTCTTCTCTTCCCCCCCTTCTTGCTCTCTTCTCTTCCCCCCCTTCTTGCTCTCTTCTCTTCCCCCCCTTCTTGCTCTCTTCTCTTCCCCCCCCCCTTCTTGCTCTCTTCTCTTCCCCCCCTTCTTGCTCTCTTCTCTTCCCCCCCTTCTTGCTCTCTTCTCTTCCCCCCCTTCTTGCTCTCTTCTCTTCTCCCCCTTCTTGCTCTCTTCCTCTTCCCCCCCTTCTTGCTCTCTTCTCTTTCCCCCCCTTCTTGCTCTCTTCTCTTTCCCCCCCTTCTTGCTCTCTTCTCTTCTCCCCCCTTCTCTTCCCCCCCTTCTTGCTCTCTTCTCTTCCCCCCCTTCTTGCTCTCTTCTCTTTCCCCCCCCTTCTTGCTCTCTTCTCTTCCCCCCCTTCTTGCTCTCTTCTCTTCCCCCCCCCCTTTCTTGCTCTGTCTTTCCCCACCCCTCTCCACCTTTGGGACAGTTGGGGAGGGGGACCGAGGTGGAGAGGGGTGGGGAAAGACCGACGGTTTGACAGTTGCGACACTGACTCCACACTAACCTCACCATCCCTCTCTCCTCCTCCTCCTCCCCCTCCTCGCTCGGAACAGGCCGGGAATTACACCTTCAACCGAGCCAAGCTTCTCAATGTGGGATTCAAGGAAGCCATGAAGGAGGAGGACTGGGGCTGCCTCTTCTACCACGACGTGGACCTGATCCCCGAGGACGATCGCAATGTGTACGTGTGTGAGAAGAACCCCAAGCATGCGTCCATCGCCATGGACAAATTCGGATACAAGTGAGCAAAGCCTGTTACCCTCGGGGAGCGGGGTCGTTGATTGGATTTTGATTTCTGGCACCAGGAGTTAAGCGAGTCCGCCAATCCATGTCAACTTGTTAATCGACACCCCCCTCCCGCACCACTTCCTGCCTACCCGTTCCGCTGTTTATCACCTTCAGTGCGGCGCTCCCTCAGTGCTGTCGGAGGGTCGGTGCTGAGGGAGCGCCGCGCCGTCGGAGGGTCGGTGCTGGAGGGAGCGTCGCGCTGTCGGAGGGTCGGTGCTGAGGGAGCGCCGCACTGTCGGAGGGTCGGTGCTGAGGGAGCGCTGCACTGTCGGAGGGTCAGTACTGAGGGAGCGCCGCACTGTCGGAGGGTCGGTGCTGAGGGAGCACCGCACTGTCGGAGGGTCAGTACTGAGGGAGCACCGCACTGTCGGAGGGTCGGTGCTGAAGGAGCGCTGCACTGTCGGAGGGTCAGTACTGAGGGAGCGCCGCACTGTCGGAGGGTCAGTACTGAGGGAGCACCGCACTGTCGGAGGGTCGGTGCTGAGGGAGCGCTGCACTGTCGGAGGGTCAGTACTGAGGGAGCACCGCACTGTCGGAGGGTCAGTACTGAGGGAGCGCTGCACTGTCGGAGGGTCAGTACTGAGGAGCACACGCACTGTCGGAGGGTTGGTGCTGAGGGGAGCGCTGCACTGTCGGAGGGTCAGTACTGAGGGAGCGCTGCACTGTCGGAGGGTCAGTACTGAGGGAGCGCTGCGCTGTCGGAAGTGCCGTCTTTCGGATGAGACGTTAAACCGAGGCCCCGTCTGCCCCTCTCAGGTGGATGTAAAAGATCCCACGGCCACTATTGGACGAAGAGCAGGGGGAGTTCTTCCCGGTGCCCTGGGGCCAATGTTTATCCCTCAACCAACATCACTAAAAAAACAGATGATCTGGTCATTGATCACATTGCTGTTTGTGCGCAAATTGGCTGCTGCGTTTCCTAAATTACATCAGTGACCACACTTCACAAAGTACTTCATTGGCTGTAAAGCGCTTTGGGACGTCCTGAGGTTGTGAAAGGCCCGATATAACTTTGGTTGTAAAAACAGAGACAGATTATTATCTGAATGGAGATAGATTGGGAAAAGGGGAGGTGCAACGAGACCTGGGTGTCCTTGTACACCAGTCGCTGAAAGCGAGCATTCAGGTGCAGCAAGCAGTTAGGAAGGCGAATGGTATGTTGGCCTTCATTGCAAGAGGATTTGAGTACAGGAGCAGGGATGTCTTACTGCAGTTATAGGGGGCCATGGTGAGACCACATCTGGAGTATTGTGTGCAGTTTTGGTTTCCTTATCTGAGGAAGGATGTCCTTGCCATGGAGGGAGTGCAACAAAGGTTTACCAGACTGATTCCTGGGATGGCAGGACTGACGTATGAGGAGAGATTGGGTCGACTAGGCCTATATTCACTAGAGTTTAGAAGAATGAGAGGTGATCTCATCGAAACATATAAAATTCTAACAGGACGAGACAGGCTAGATGCAGGGAGGACATTCCCGATGGCTGGGGAGTCCAGAACCAGGGGTCACAGTCTCAGGATACGGGGTCTGCCATTTAGGACTGAGATGAGGAGAAATTTCTTCACTCAGAGGGTGGTGAACCTGTGGAATTCTCTACCACAGAAGGCAGTGGAGGCCAAGTCATTAGATGTATTCAAGAAGGAGATCGATATATTTCTTAATGCTAAAGGGATCAAGCGATATGGGGAGAAAGCGGGAACAGGGTACTGAGTTAGACGATCAGCCATGATCATTTTGAATGGCGGAGCAGGCCCGAAGGGCCGAATGGCCTACTCCTGCTCCTATCTTCCAAGTTTCGATAAATGCAAGACTTTTCCTCCCTCTCTCCCTCTCTCTCTCTCTCTCTCTCTCTCTCTCTCCCTCTCACTCTCACACTCTCTCTCACTCTCTCTCTCTCCCTCTCACTCTCACACTCTCTCTCACTCTCTCTCTCTCCCTCTCTCCCTCTCTCTCACTCTCACACTCTCTCTCTCTCTCCCTCTCCCTCTCACTCTCTCTCTCACACTCTCTCTCTCTCTCTCTCCCTCTCACTCTCTCTCTCTCTCTCTCTCTCTCCCTCTCACTCTCACTCTCTCTCACTCTCACTCTCTCTCTCTCTCTCCCCCTCTCCCTCCCCCTCCCCCTCTCACTCCCTCACTCCCCCCCCCCCCCCCCTCTCCCCCACCCCTGACCCCATGGGTCAGTACACTGCTGTCCCCCTCAATAAAGGAACAGCCACAAACAGCACCCCAGGGCAGCAGGGCGAGAGTGAGGGGGTGGGAGGTTGGGGTTGGGTCGGGAGGGCAGGGCAGGGTAGGGTGGGCGTTGGTGGTGTGTGGGTTCAGGGGGGTGGAGGGTGGAATCAAATTGCCAAAGGGCCTCCATCATCTGAGCGGGCCTTGTGGGTGGTGACCTCTCCTCTTTGCACTCTGCAGGTTACCGTACAGAAGTTACTTTGGCGGAGTTTCAGCCCTCACTCCGGATCAATACATGAAGATCAATGGATTCCCAAATAACTACTGGGGATGGGGGGGTGAGGACGATGACATCGCTTCCAGGTGGGTGAAGGCGCCTCGGGACTTTTTACCACGTTAAAGGCCCTGTATAAATGCACCTTGTTGAGGCAAATGCGAAGCAAGTCTCATCGCACAAAACGTCTAGGATCAGGGGGAGGCCATTCAGCCCCTCGAGCCTGTTCCCCATTCAATCAGATCATGGCTGATCTGTATCTTAACTCCATTTTCCCGCCTTGGTTCTGTAACCCTTAATCCCCTCACCCAACAAAAATCGATCAATCTCTGTTTTGAAATTTCCAATTGACCCCCGGCCTCATCAGCTTTTTTGGGGGAGAGAGTTCCAGATTCCCACTCCCCTTTGTGTGAGGAAGTGCTTCCTGACATCACCCCTGAACGGCCTGGCTCTAATTTTAAGGTTCTGCCCCCTTGTTCTGGACTCCCCCCACCAGAGGAAATAGTTTCTCTCTATCGACCCTATCGAATCCTTTAATCATCCTAAACACCTCGATTAGATCACCCCTTAATCTTCTACACTCGAGGGAATACAAGCCCAGTCTGTGCGACCTGTCCTCGTAATTTAACCCTTTTAGCCCCGGTTATCATTCTGGTGAATCTGCCCTGCCCCCCCTCCAAGGCCAATATATCCTTCCTGAGGTGCGGTGCCCAGAACTGGACGCAGTCTCTCCAGATGGGGGTCTAACCAGAGCTCTCTATTGTGGTATAAGTTCCACCCCTAGCGTCTAGGGTGATGCACTGATGTGGGTGGGATGCATCTTATACACTCTGCAGCAATGTTCGATTATTTTACTGAAGAAATACGATAGCTCGGGAGAAAGTGGAGAAGGTTAGAGCAAATTAAAAGATTCACAATCACTGTCGGGGGGAAAGACGAGAAGCAAAAAGGAAGAGAGGGATAGAATTGAAAAGCAGGGAAGTTATGTTAAACTTGTATAGAACCTTGGTTAGACCACACTTGGAGCACTGTGCACAGTTCTGGTCTCCATATACCTTGGTTAGACCACACTTGGAGCACTGTGCACAGTTCTGGTCTCCATATACCTTGGTTAGACCACACTTGGAGCACTGTGTACAGTTCTGGTCTCCATATACCTTGGTTTAGACCACACTTGGAGCACTGTGCACAGTTCTGGTCTCCATATACCTTGGTTTAGATCACACTTGGAGCACTGTGCACAGTTCTGGTCTCCATATACCTTGGTTTAGACCACACTTGGAGCACTGTGCACAGTTCTGGATTCCAAATACCTTGGTTAGACCACACTTGGAGCACTGTGCACAGTTCTGGTCCCCAGATTACAAAAAGGATATAGAAACACTGGAGAAAGTACAAAAAAGATTTTCAAGGATGATACCAGAACTGAGAGGTTATAACCATCAGGAAAGACTGAACAGGCTGGGGCTCTTTTCTCTAGAAAAGAGAAGGCTGAGGGGTGACCTGATAGAGGTCCTTAAAAATTATGAAAGGGGTTCGATAGGGTAGTCGCAGAGAAGATGTTTCCCCTTGTGGGGGAGACCAGAACTAGGGGTCATAAATATAAGATAGTCACTAATAAATCCAATAGGGAATTCAGGAGAAACTTCTTTACCCAGAGAGTGGTGAGAATGTGGAACTCGCTCCCACAAGGAGTAGTTGAGGTGAATAGTGTAGATGGATTTAAGGGGAAGCTGGATAAACACATGAGGGAGAAAGGAATAGAAGGATATGGTGATAGGGTGAGATGAAGCAGGGAGGGAGGAGGCTCGTGTGGAGCATAAACACCGGGATAGACCTGTGGGCCGAATGGCCTGTTTCTGTGCTGTAAATTCGATGTAATTTTATGTATCTGCTGTTTGCTCTGGGACTAATGCTGTCTCCCGTTGCTGGTTTTCCAGAGTCTATCTGAATGGGATGATGATTGTCAGACCTGCTGTGCAGGTTGGCCGATACAAGATGATCAAACATGACCACGACAAGGGAAACGAGGAGAACCCCAAAAGGTAACCGCCCACCCTCTGCCTCAGTAACCCTGCTCAATGAGGGCGCGATAGGGAAAACGGCGCATTGCCTGAGGGGCCGGGGTTAAGGTTTAGTGAAGACTATCTCACTGGTCAAGGGTTCGGAAGGAGGGATACCCATTGAAGAATGTCCCAGGACTTGAGGGTTAAAGGTGCAGATTAGTGAAGAATGTCTCATTAGTTAAGGGTTGGGGGAATGAAGATTAGTGAAGACTATCCTATTAGTTAAGGGTTGGGGGAATGAAGATTAGTGAAGACTATCCCATTAGTTAAGGGTTGGTGAGGAAGATGAGTGAAGACTATCCTGTTAGTTAAGGGTTGGGGGAATGAAGATTAGCGAAGACTATCCCATTAGTTGAGGGTTGGTGAGGAAGATTAGTGAAGACTATTCCGTTAGTTAAGGGTTGGTGAGGAAGATTAGTGAAGACTATCCCGTTAGTTAAGGGTTGGGCGAATGAAGATTAGTGAAGACTATCCCATTAGTTAAGGGTTGGTGAGGAAGATTAGTGAAGACTATCCCATTAGTTAAGGGTTGGTGAGGAAGATTAGTGTAGACTATCCCGTTAGTTGAGGGTTGGTGAGGAAGATTAGTGAAGACTATCCCATTAGTTAGGGGTTGGTGAGGAAGATTAGTGTAGACTATCCCGTTAGTTGAGGGTTGGTGAGGAAGATTAGTGAAGACTATCCCATTAGTTAGGGGTTGGTGAGGAAGATGAGTGAAGACTATCCCGTTAGTTAAGGGTTGGGTGAATGAAGATTAGTGAAGACTATCCCATTAGTTAGGGGTTGGTGAGGAAGATTAGTGTAGACTATCCCGTTAGTTGAGGGTTGGTGAGGAAGATTAGTGAAGACTATCCCATTAGTTAGGGTTGGTGAGGAAGATGAGTGAAGACTATCCCGTTAGTTAAGGGTTGGGTGAATGAAGATTAGTGAAGACTATCCCATTAGTTAAGGGTTGGTGAGGAAGATTAGTGAAGACTTTCCCATTAGTTAAGGGTTAGGGACACAGACAGAGTCCCATGAAGTCACTTCTCTTTCTTTCTGATCCCGCACCAGGTTCAACCTTCTGGCAAAGACTAAACGGTCCTGGAAGGAGGATGGAATGAACTCCTTGGAGTACCTTGTCCTGTCCAAGGACCACCTGCCACTGTACACCAACATCACCGTGGATATCGGCACCAGAAATGGTCTCCGGCATGGGACGTGAGTGCGGCTCGCCCCTGACCTCGGGCGGGCGGGCGAGGGGTGGGATGGGCGGGCGGGCGGGCATCGGAGAAGGAAGAGGAAGCCGAGAGACTTTCGGAACCTACGAGGCGAGCGAGCGAGCAAGCGCTTAAACACCGAGGTGGTGAAGATCTGGAGAGCGAGAAATTGTTTCTCTTTTTATGCAAACAAAAAAGAAAATCAAGATTTTTTTTTTAACCAAACACTTTATCACTGGACAATTTTGAGGCGAAAATTCACCAAATACCAGCAGCAAGATCTTGTTCACTGCGTTTGGATTTCTTGCGTTTTGATACCATCTGTTACACCTTGACTTGTTCCAGTGAGAATTCACCACAAAGGCCTCCCCTGTGTGGAATTGTGTTTCTCCCTTCCGAACGCAGAAAGGTCGTGCGTTACGGAGATCGGACGGGCCTTTGGGTTTATTTTTTTGTGTGTGTGTGTGTGTGTGTACGATAGCAATTTGTTTCAAAGGAAGAATGATCTGAATGGAGGGGAGGGGAAGGTTTTACCGGTGGTCGGTGGGTATCGTGCGGCAGCTTGACCTGACAGCTCGTCCTCCCTCCCTCCCTCCCTCCCTCCCTCCCTCCCTCCCTCCCTCCTCCTCTTCCCTCCTCCGGGATCCAGTGGGAGAATCGCCCTTTCTTTTGTGTGGCGGAATCTTCGATCTTTAACAATCCCCTTTTTCCAAATTCCGCTGCCGGGTTAAGCAGCGGCCAGTTTCCTCGGATTGAATTTCCAGCCGGGCTCTTCAATTCCGGGCCTGCGCGGCGGACAGAGCGATCTCGGCTCTTAACCACTGGAGCCACGCTCTGTCCGATTTCTCTTCGCCCTCCGATTTCCACCTCCCCACCCACTGCTCCCTAGTTCCCCCAGGCCGAGATAGGGCACTCTGCTGGACTCGGGCCTTCTATCTCCGCTCGCCCTGGTTTTTTTTTTAAAAGGGGCAAATTGCGGGCAAGTTGGGGTGGTGGGTGGGGGCTGGTCTGAGGGGAGAGGAGCCTCGCGTCTGTTCGGACAGCCGCTCGAGCGGAGTGATACAAACCGGTCAGGAACTACTTTTTTTGTTTACAGCTGCGGTTCGGCTCCAGTAGGTGGCGCTGTTGGCGTCGTTTAACGGGGGCAACGTCGCCACCTGCTGGCAGAATGGTTGCATTACACCAACGCCCCACCCCCCCCCCTCAACCCCAGGGCTGTTTCTCCCCCTCAATGTAATGTAGGGTGAGCAGTGGGTTAAACTGAATATCCCCCCCTCCCTCCCCCACTAATTTGCTCCTCGTTGTGCCTTCTCTCGCGATTCCACGTCTATTTAAAAAATGTGTAGATGCAAAGCTTTAGTCATTTGATTATTGAGCGGAATTAATTAAAGAAACACTTTTTTTTTTACAAAAAAGAAAGAGAAAACTCTTAAGTTTGGAAATTCCCGAGGGGAAAGGTTCTTGCAGCCGGGCCGTTCGGAGCTGGAGAGATCACGACGGGGGCAGGCAGTTCAACTTGGAGCTAATGTTTCAGAAGGTGTCCGCGCCCGCCCGCGTCCGCGCCCGCCCGCGTCCGCGCCCGCCCGCGTCCGCGCCCGCCCGTGTCTCCTTGTCGGTCTGTATATCCGTGTCTGACGCCCTCAGTTCCCCCTGGGCAATCTGCACTGCACCCTCACCAGCCAACGCCTGCAGTCCGCGGAGATCCGGAATGTTCTCTGATACAACGCACTTCTGCCGGATGGTGGACGTCTGAAATCAAAATTGTTGGGTGTTGGTCGAGGAATGAACGGGGGGTCCTGGGACCCAGAGATCTTTGAATAGTCCCATGGGGGTCGACCTGAATCATTGGAGTCGAAAGGTGGAAGCTCAGTGTTGGTCTCACTTGAAAGACGGCACCTCCAACAGTGCAGCACTCCCTCGTCGGCCCTTGTCGGCCTAGATCATGTGCTCAAGTCTGTGGCATAAAAGAACGAATTTGCATTTCTATAGCACCTTTCTCGACCTCAGGACGTCCCTAAGCGCTTTACAGCCAATTAAGTACTTTGTGAATTGTGGTCACTGTTGTAATGTAGGCAATGCGGCAGCCAATTTGCGCACAGCAAGATCCCACAAACAGCAATGTGATAAATGACCAGATCATCTGTTTTTTGTGATCTTGGTTGAGGGATAAATATCGGCCCCAGGACACCGGGGAGAACTCCCCCCTGCTCTTCTTCAAAATAGTGGCTATGGGGTTTTTTACGACCGTCTGAGAGGGCAGACGGGGCCTCAGTTTAACGTCTCAGCTGAAAGACGGCCCCTCCGACAGTGCGGCGCTCCCTCAGTACCGGCCCTCCGACAGTGCGGCGCTCCCTCAGTACCGGCCCTCCGACAGTGCGGCGCTCCCTCAGTACCGGCCCTCCGACAGTGCGGCGCTCCCTCAGTACCGGCCCTCCGACAGTGCGGCGCTCCCTCAGTACCGGCCCTCCGACAGTGCGGCGCTCCCTCAGTACCGGCCCTCCGACAGTGCGGCGCTCCCTCAGTACCGGCCCTCCGACAGTGCGGCGCTCCCTCAGTACCGGCCCTCCGACAGTGCGGCGCTCCCTCAGTACCGGCCCTCCGACAGTGCGGCGCTCCCTCAGTACCGGCCCTCCGACAGTGCGGCGCTCCCTCAGTACCGGCCCTCCGACAGTGCGGCGCTCCCTCAGTACCGGCCCTCCGACAGTGCGGCGCTCCCTCAGTACCGGCCCTCCGACAGTGCGGCGCTCCCTCAGTACCGGCCCTCCGACAGTGCGGCGCTCCCTCAGTACCGGCCCTCCGACAGTGCGGCGCTCCCTCAGTACCGCCCTTCCGACAGTGCGGCGCTCCCTCAGTACCGCCCCCCCGACAGTGCGGCGCTCCCTCAGTACCGACCCTCCGACAGTGCGGCGCTCCCTCAGTACCGGCCCTCCGACAGTGCGGCGCTCCCTCAGTACCGGCCCTCCGACAGTGCGGCGCTCCCTCAGTACCGGCCCTCCGACAGTGCGGCGCTCCCTCAGTACCGGCCCTCCGACAGTGCGGCACTCCCTCAGTACCGACCCTCCGACACTCCCTCAGTACTGGCACTGGGGAGTGTCGGCCTGGATTATGGGGTTCAAGTCCCTGGAGTGGGGACTCGAACCTACGACCTTCTGATTCAGAGGCGAGAGAGAGAGAGAGCTACACACTGAGTCACGGCCAACACCACAGTCAGACGTTGAGATGCCAATAGTATTTGGGTTTTAGAAAGAGATGCACAGAACATAAAAGCAATGAAGTAACAACAAATTTGGGCAAAGTTGTTTCATTAAAAGGGGCATCAGCGCGAAGCCTGATCTTGCCCCCTCGTCCCAGTATCCACCACACACTTTGCCAAAGGGATCCCTGGATAAAGATCATAGGAACAGGAGGAGGCCGTTCAGCCCCTCGAGTCTGTTCCATGGGAGCAGGAGGAGGCCATTCAGCCCCTCGAGCCTGTTCCGCCATTCAATTCGATCATGGCTGATCTGTAGATCAGAAGTATAATGTTACATAAATCCTATTTAACAGATTCTCAGACCCATGAGACAGTGCTACATTGTCAGATGTTTATTGATATTTGACAGCATATCGAGATTACTCGGAACTGATGGACCTCTATATACTCACAAGTAGAAGGTCCATCGGGGAAATACAAACGATACATCTCATGGCTATTTGCAGTGCTGGGACTCAACTTGTTCGAAATCAGCTCATGTTTACACAGGTTAACAAACAATCACAATTATTTAACTCTCCGTCTCATTCCCGCTCTGTCCTCGGCCTCTGACTCTGTTCCAATGAAGCTCGAGGATCAGGCACTTTACAACTTTCCAAACTCAACACTGATTTCAATAACTTCAGATCAGAACCACTGCTCCCATTTTCTCAGACAGCGGGTGCTGGTAATGGTTCTGCTGTTGCCTTTTACACCTCCTCTAGACCCATCTCTTGTTTCTCTACTTGTCCCGTTCCCACCCTCCGTGCCTTGCACCATCATCCCCTTTTGTCATTTAATCACTCCTGCCCCCCCACCCGATCTGCAGACCTCTTTCCCCCCCCCCCCTGCCTTTTGTTCTTTCCTTTCTCTGGCTCTGTACTTGCTTATAAACTGCTAAATCACTAACTTCTTCCAATTCTGACGACAGGTCATCGACCTGCAATGTTAACTCTCGTTTCTCTCTCTCTCTCTACAGATGCTGCCCGGGTCTGTAGAGAGAGAGAAACGAGAGTGTTTCTCAGCGTTTTTTTCTTTGCTAGTTCCGATTTCCAGCGTCCGTGTTTGACTCCCTCTCACCTGCTGCCTTTGCCTCTTGCTCTGACCTTCTCTGTTACCTGAGGGTGCCAGCTCCCTCGTCTTAAGGCCATTCTTTAATATGTTCACCATGGACTCATCGTTCTATCTTTTCCGTTACCTTTAAACTAGATTGTCCTGTTGCTAGGCTTTGTGTTGAGAGAATCTTACAGCACAGAAGGAGGGCCGTTCGGCCCATCGAGTCCGTGCCGGCTCTCTGCAAGAGCAATCCAGCTAGTCCCACTCCCCCGCCCTTTCCCCGTAGCACGTTTTTTTCCTTTCAAGTACTTATCCGGTTCCCTTTTAAAGGCCACGATTGAATCTGCCTCCACCCACCCCCTCGGGCAGTGCGCTCCAGATCCTAACCGCTCGCTGTTCGGGGCCCAGGGCCGCTATGTTAAATGTAACGACCTACAGGGGGAGGCGATATAAACTCAATGGTACAATGTTAATGGGAGTGTAGGAACAGAGAGACTTGGGGTCTTGTAAAAAGAACGTAGAGGCACTGGAGAAGGTTAAACGTTGACATCGAGTCTCAAGTCCCTGTCTCTGTCCCTTTAATACATTTTAGAAGTATCGTACACAATGAGTTACTTTTATGGAGGGCAGCCGACTCCCCCTACTCTTCCTCCAGCAGGTCTGGTGGTGTTGCCAACACCTCCTTTAAACAGGGAGCAGCGACGCCACCTCGCGATTACACTTCACGCGGTGAAAGTTGAAGAGGCGCATAGTCGGTGTTTTCGAACCCGTCGCTGACGGGCGGTTTGGAGCAGTCGAGATTGGCGTAAAGTTGGGTTTCCGGCTCGTCCTGCCAGCCGTTCCCCTGTCCAGAGCTTTCCTGAGGATTCTCGTAAACCCAAGCATCTGCCGCGGTGTCCTGCACAATCTGGAAATCGTAGAATCGTAGGATCTTACAGCACAGAAGGAGGACGTTCGGCCCGTCGTGCCCGTGCTGGCTCTTTTCCCCATAACCCTGCAAATTAGTCCTCGTCAGGTACATGTCCAATTGCCTTTTGAAACTTCCCATGGAATCTGCTCCCACCGCCCTTTCAGGGAGCGCGTTCCAGATCATAACGACCCTCCATGTGAAAAAAATGTCTCCTCATCTCCCCCTCTGGTTCTTTTGCCAATTACCTTAAATCTGTGTCCTCTGGTTACCGACCCTCCTGCCACTGGAAACAGTTTCTCCTTATTTACTCCATCAAAACCCCTCATGATTTTGAACCCCTCGATTAAATCTCCCCTTAACCTTCTCTGCTCCAAGGAGAACAATCCCAGCTTCTCCAGTCTCTCCACGTAACTGAAGTCCCTCATCCCTGGTCCCATTCTGGTAAATCTCCCCCGCACCCTCTCCAAGGCCTTGACATCCTTCCTAAAGAGAACGATAAGTTGAATTTGTTCCCATTTTTCCTCTTCTGTCCTGGAGATGTGGAACCACAATCATGATTAGACCACACCCTGGGACATGGGGTATATACCCTCACTGGGGTTTGGACGCTCAATGGGGCGTCTGTACCCCAGGCAGGGTCCGTGAATCCTCGGTCATGTTCAGACACTCGCTGAGTACAGACTGCCACTGGAGAAGATACCCAGTGAGTATTCGATCCTCATTGGGCGACTGATCCTCACTGGGAGACAGATCCCGAGTTTCCAGCCCCTTCCCCCCCCCGTATCTCGCCCATGTGCGAGTCTAGACCGGGTGTGCGTTTGCCTCTGTGGGACCCTCGCCCGAAAGCTGCACGCATCACGAGTAGATCCCCCCTCTGGTACATTCATTCCCTTCCCTATCTCAGAGGAATTAAAGTTAATTGTACTCCCCGTCCCCCCCGGCAACCACAATCCCCAACTAGGTTCCTCAAACTCGGCCATGAGCTGCGACCCTGGTAACTCGCTGCTCTCAATTTCGCTGCAGCTGGCGAGCCATTGAAGGGGCAGCTTGCAGTTTTAAGTAAATACGCAGCCTCTTACTGTGCTTACCTGAGGCACAGGATCGTGTCTGGCTGTGTCCATCGGAGCTCGGTTACACTCCCTCACTCTCCTCTTTCTAGAACACAGGCAGGAGAAGGTGAGCACCAAACTCCCACAGCCCCTGTAAACTCGTTCCCCACCCTCCCACATTTAATCTCCTCCCACAGCCCCTGTACACTCTCCCCTATCACTGACTCTCCCCACCCATTTAATCTCCCCCCACAGCCCCTGTACACTCTCCCCTATCACGGACTCTCCCCACCCATTTAATCTCCTCCCGCAGCCCCTGTACACTCTCCCCTATCACGGACTCTCCCCACCCATTTAATCTCCTCCCGCAGCCCCTGTACACTCTCCCCTATCACGGACTCTCCCCACCCATTTAATCTCCTCCCACTGCCCCTGTACACTCTCCCCTATCACGGACTCTCCCCACCCATTTAATCTCCCCCCACAGCCCCTATACACTCTCCCCTATCACGGACTCTCCCCACCCATTTAATCCCTTCCCACAGCCCCTGTACACTCTCCCCTATCACGGACTCTCCCCACCCATTTAATCCCTTCCCACAGCCCCTGTACACTCTCCCCTATCTACCCACTCTACCCCTCCTCCCCCATATTCTAATGTCAGAAACCCTCGGGAACAATCATTTACTCCCCCTGCCCCATCACACGCCCCATACTCCGTGAATGAAACAATCAGGGTACTTACTGCAGAATGACCATCAGTAGACACAAGCTACACATAATGCCAGCTGTGACCAACCCACCGTACAGTCCTTCTTTAATCATCATCCATAGAGGGTCGCCCACATCTACAAGAAGAAATGGGCAGTGATTGGGATTGTAATATCACCTGGCTCGACACATGTGACAATTTTTCCTTGGTTCCAAAACTTTCTAACCCTGGGAGTGTTTGATGGGACAGTGTAGAGGGAGCTTTACTCTGTATCTAACCCTGTACCTGCCCTGGGAGTGTTTGACGGGACAGTGTAGAGGGAGCTTTACTCTGTATCTAACCCTGTACCTGCCCTGGGAGTGTTTGACGGGACAGTGTAGAGGGAGCTTTACTCTGTATCTAACCCTGTACCTGCCCTGGGAGTGTTTGATGGGACAGTGTAGAGGGAGCTTTACTCTGTATCTAACCCTGTACCTGCCCTGGGAGTGTTTGATGGGACAGTGTAGAGGGAGCTTTACTCTGTATCTAACCCTGTACCTGCCCTGGGAGTGTTTCATGGGACAGTGTAGAGGGAGCTTTACTCTGTATCTAACCCTGTACCTGCCCTGGGAGTGTTTGACGGGACAGTCATAGAGAGTCATAGAGTCATACAGCACGGATAGAGGCCCTTCGGCCCATCGTGTCCGCGCCGGCCATCAGCCCTGTCTACTCTAATCCCATATTCCAGCATTTGGTCCGTAGCCTTGTATGCTATGGCATTTCAAGTGCTCATCCAAATGCTTCTTGAATGTTGTGAGGGTTCCTGCCTCCACAACCCTTTCAGGCAGTGAGTTCCAGACTCCAACCACCCTCTGGGTGAAAAAGTTCTTTCTCAAATCCCCTCTAAACCTCCCGCCTTTTACCTTGAATCTATGTCCCCTTGTTATAGAACCCTCAACGAAGGGAAAAAGCTCCTCAGTATCCATCCTATCTGTGCCCCTCATAATTTTGTACACCTCAATCATGTCCCCCCTCAGCCTCCTCTGCTCCAAGGAAAACAAACCCAATCTTCCCAGTCTCTCTTCATAGCTGAAGCGCTCCAGCCCTGGTAACATCCTGGTGAATCTCCTCTGCACCCTCTCCAAAGCGATCACATCCTTCCTGTAGTGTGGTGACCAGAACTGCACACAGTACTCCAGCTGTGGCCTAACCAGTGTTTTATACAGCTCCATCATAACCTCCTTGCTCTTATATTCTATGCCTCGGCTAATAAAGGCAAGTATCCAATATGCCTTCTTTACCACCTTATCTACCTGTTCCGCCGCCTTCAGGGATCTGTGAACTTGCACACCAAGATCCCTCTGACCCTCTGTCTTGCCTAGGGTCCTCCCATTCATTGTGTATTCCCTTGCCTTGTTAGTCCCTCCAAAGTGCATCACCTCGCACTTTTCCGGGTTAAATTCCATTTGCCACTGTTCCGCCCATCTGACCAACCCATCTATATCGTCCTGCAGACTGAGGCTATCCTCCTCGCTATTTACCAACCTACCAATTTTTGTATCATCAGCGAACTTACTGATCATACCTTTAACATTCATATCCAAGTCATTAATGTAGACCACAAACAGCAAGGGACCCAGCACCGATCCCTGTGGTACCCCACTGGCCACAGGCTTCCAGTCACAAAAACAACCTTCGACCATCACCCTCTGCCTTCTGCCACTAAGCCAGTTTTGTATCCAAAGTGCCAAGGCACCCTGGATTCCATGGGCTCGTACCTTCTTGACCAGTCTCCTGTGCGGGACTTTATCGAAGGCCTTACTGAAATCCATGTAGACCACATCCACTGCGTTACCCTCATCCACACGCCTAGTCACCCCCTCAAAAAATTCAATCAAATTAGTCAGACATGATCTTCCCTTGACAAAGCCATGTTGACTATCCCTGATTAATCCTTGCTTCTCCAAGTGGAGACTAATTTTGTCCTTCAGAATTTTTTCCAATAATTTTCCTACCACTGATGTTAGGCTCACTGGCCTGTAGTTCCCCGGTTTTTCCCTACTCCCCTTCTTGAATAATGGTACTACATTAGCGGTTCTCCAGTCCTCTGGCACATCCCCTGTGGCCAGAGAGGTTCTGAATATATGTGTCAGAGCCCCCGCAATCTCCTCCTTTGCCTCACACAGTGTAGAGGGAGCTTTACTCTGTATCTAACCCTGTACCTGCCCTGGGAGTGTTTGATGGGACAGTGTAGAGGGAGCTTTACTCTGTATCTAACCCTGTACCTGCCCTGGGAGTGTTTGATGGGACAGTGTAGAGGGAGCTTTACTCTGTATCTAACCCTGTAGCTGCCCTGGGAGTATTTGACGGGACAGTGTAGAGGGAGCTTTACTCTGTATCTAACCCTGTACCTGCCCTGGGAGTGTTTGACGGGACAGTGTAGAGGGAGCTTTACTCTGTATCTAACCCTGTACCTGCCCTGGGAGTGTTTGATGGGACAGTGTAGAGGGAGCTTTACTCTGTATCTAACCCTGTACCTGCCCTGGGAGTGTTTGATGGGACAGTGTAGAGGGAGCTTTACTCTGTATCTAACCCTGTACCTGCCCTGGGAGTGTTTGACGGGACAGTGTAGAGGGAGCTTTACTCTGTATCTAACCCTGTACCTGCCCTGGGAGTGTTTGATGGGACAGTGTAGAGGGAGCTTTACTCTGTATCTAACCCTGTACCTGCCCTGGGAGTGTTTGATGGGACAGTGTAGAGGGAGCTTTACTCTGTATCTAACCCCCTGTACCTGCCCTGGGAGTGTTTGATGGGACAGTGTAGAGGGAGCTTTACTCTGTATCTAACCCTGTACCTGCCCTGGGAGTGTTTGACGGGACAGTGTAGAGGGAGCTTTACTCTGTATCTAACCCTGGGGAGTGTTTGATGTTGACACCGGGTGCCTGAAACGGAGACCGTTTGATTCCCAGCAGCGACGTTCCTCACAATCCCAAAATTTGCCCAAAATTCCAAAACACCGCAAAGAAGTCCCGTGTAATCGGACGAAGGTGAAAAAGTATTTCTTACCTTTCGAAAATAAATAGAATTTCAAAGTGTCCTTTCCCTGCCGATTGCTCCCCACACACAAAGCATTAAAGTTCCCGTCGCTCCTTTTCACCGTCAATGTGCTTCTCGCCTCTTGGCCTCTGACCTCTGAAGAAACTTTGAATTCCTTCCCGGTGTAGTTGCCGTGGATGCTCCTCTGGTCAAGAAGCCACCAGGTCCTTGCTGGCGGGTTGGCCCTGACTGAACAGACGCAGGTAACCGCTGCTGCCCGGGTGCAGTTGGAGTGCAGGAGAACCTTGGGTCTGTCTGTGGACAAGTTAAGTCGCAATCGTGATTTCTTACCGGTTGCTATGGCCACTGAATATCGAGGAGATGACTGCACAGCTGCATAGTAACGAGGCCTGTGTCTATACAGCCATGTTATCAGATCCAAACCTCGTGATCTGCATCGTACAACGATATATTGCTGATTCACTCCCACGAGGAGTGGTTGAGGCGAATAGTGTAGATGCAATTCAGCGATAAACACATGAGGGAGAAAGGAATAGAAGGATATGGTGATAGGGTGAGATGGAGTAGGGAGGGAGGAGGCTCGTGTGGAGCATAAACACCGGGATAGACCAGTTGGGCCGAATGGCCTGTTTCCCAGCCAATTTGCGCACAGCAAGGTCCCACAAACAGCAATGAGATAAATGGCCAGTTCATCTGTGACTTTGGTTGAGGGATTAATATTGGCCCCAGGACACCGGGGAGAACTCCCCCCTGCTCTTCTTCGAAATAGTGGCCGTGGGATCTTTTACATCCACCTGAGAGGGGCAGACGGGGCCCTCGGTTTAATATCTCATCTGAAAGACGGCATCTCCGACAGTGCGACGCTCCCTCAGTACTGACCTTCCGACAGCGCGGCGCTCCCTCAGTACCGACCCTCCGACAGTGCAGCGCTCCCTCAGTACTGACCCTCGGACAGCACGGCGCTCCCTCAGTACTGACCCTCCGACAGCACGGCGCTCCCTCAGTGCCGACCCTCCGACAGCGCGGCGCTCCCTCAGTACTGACCCTCCGACAGTGCGGCGCTCCCTCAGTACTGACCCTCCGACAGTGCGGCGCTCCCTCAGTACTGACCCTCCGACAGTGCAGCATTCCCTCAGTACTGACCCTCCGACAGTGCGGCGCTCCCTCAGTACTGACCCTCCGACAGTGCAGCGCTCCCTCAGTACCGACCCTCCGACAGCGCGGCGCTCCCTCAGTACTGACCCTCCGACAGTGCAGCACTCCCTCCGTACTGGGCACTGGGGAGTGTCGGCCTGGGATTATGGGGCTCGAGTCTCTGGAGTGGGGGCTCGAACCCACGACCTTCTGACTCGGGGGCGAGAGAGAGTGAGAGCTACCCATTGAGTCATGGCTGCCACTTCCTGGGCGAGTATTTTCTGTATTTTCGTGACCTTCTGTGAAGATGTTAATTCTGGATTTAGCTCAAGATAAACATCCCCACACAACATTTTGTCTGTGTCTTTACGTTTCTAATTCCACATATCCCATCTTCATTCCACATCCCTGAGCAGAACACTCAAACCCCCAACTTGGGGCCCAATCTGTAAATGTTGATATCTGTACAAACATGTCGGATGATGCCCATAAATGCTTTTATATTCCAACTCACCAGAGGTTGGCCAAAACCTGTACAGGAAGAGGAGATCTATCCTCCTACTGCAATTTGCATTTATATAGTGCCTTTAACCCAGGGCGCTTCACAGGAGCGTAAATCAGACAAAATTTGACACCGAGCCACATAAGGAGATATTAGAACAGGTGATCAAAAGCTTGGTCAAAGAGGTAGGTTTTAAGGAGCGTCTTAAAGGAGGAGAGAGAGAGGCGGAGAGGTTTAGGGAGGGAATTCCAGAGCTTAGGGCCCAGGCAGCTGAAGGCACGGCCGCCAATGGTGGAGCGATGGAAATCGGAGGATGCGCAAGAGGCCAGAATTGGAGGAGCGCAGAGATCTCGGAGGGTTTGTAGGGGCTGGAGGAGGTTACAGGGGTAGGGAGGGGGGCGAGGAGGGATTTGAACACAAGGATGAGAATTTTAAAATCGAGGCGTTCCCGGACCGGGAGCCGATGTCGGTCAGCGAGCACAGGGGGTGATGGGTGAACGGGACTCGGTGCGAGTTAGGATACGGGGGCAGCAGAGTTTTGGATGAGCTGAAGTTTACGGAGGGTGGGAGATGGGAGGCCGGCCAGGAGGACATTGGACTGTGTTAACTTGGGCTGGATTGGATTCAACTTATCTCTCCTGACATTGGATATCCCATCTCCGTTGTGCATAAAACACTTACACTCCACACTGACGAAGAACAGGGTGGAGTTGCTGGAACCCAGTGTGTTTCCCGCCGTGCAGTAGAACCAAGCATCGAGCTCCCGCGTTACAAGACCCAGGTTGATGGACGCTGTCCTTGTGTTTAACTCAGTCCTATTGCTCCCGTCGATCCTGAACCAGCTGTAGTTAGTGGCCGGCGGGTTACTCTTGCTGAAACAGGATAATGTTACGTTGTCCCCCTCTTTTATTCCATGCTCGGCCCCGACGACCCTCACCGCTGTTTCCTTGGGAGGATCTGAAAGAAAATAAAAGCAGTTCGGCTAGAAAGTGGTCTGTTTTAAGCCCCTCCCCTCCTTATGAAGTTCTCAAACGTCTGAAAGAGGGTTGGTGATCAACTTGATCACCAAGATCCTGGATCTTGTTCGGCCCCCGGTGAAGGGCCGAGGTTGAAAAGAGCCAACAAACAACTCGCATTTAAATAGAGCCTTTAACAAAGTAAAAAGGACCCGAGACGCTTCACAGGAGCAATTATCAAAATTTGGCACCGAGCCACATGAGATATTAGGAGAGGTGACCAAAAGCTTGGTCAAAGAGGTAGGTTTTAAGGAGCAGACAGAGGTGGAGAGAGAGAGGCGGAGAGGTTTAGGGAGGGAATTCCAGAGCTTAGGGCCCAGGCAGCTGAAGGCACGGCCGCCAATGGTGGAGCGATGGGAATCGGGGGATGGACAAGAGGCCAGAATTGGAGGAGCGCAGAGATCTCCGGGGGTTTGTAGGGCTGGAGGAGGTTACAGAGATAGGGAGGCGGGGAGAGGGGTTGGTGAGGCACGAGGAGGCCATGGAGGGATTTGAACACGAGGATGAGAACTTTAAAATTGAGGCGTTCCCGGACCGGGAACCAATGTAGGTCAGCGAGCACAGGGGGTGATGGGTGAACGGGACTCGGTGCGAGTTGGGATACGGGGGCAGCAGAGTTTTGGATGAGCTGAAGTTTACGGAGGGTGGGAGAAAGGAGATTGGCCAGGGGGACATTGGACTTGTAACCAACTGTGTTAACTTGGGCTGGATTGGATTCAACTTATCTCTCCTGACATTGGATATCCCATCTCCGTTGTGCATAAAACACTTACACTCCACACTGACGAAGAACGGGATGGAGTTGCTGGAACCCAGTGTGTTTCCCGCCGTGCAGTAGAACCAAGCATCGAGCTCCCGCGTTACAAGACCCAGGTTGATGGACGCTGTCCTTGTGTTTAACTCAGTCCTATTGCTCCCATCGATCCTGAACCAGCTGTAGTTAGTGGCCGGCGGGTTACTCTTGCTGAAACAGGATAATGTTACGTTGTCCCCCTCTTTTATTCCTTGGTCGGCCCCGACGACCCTCACCGCTGTTTCCTTGGGAGAATCTGAAAGAAAATAAAAGCAGTTCGGCTAGAAAGTGGTCTGTTTTAAGCCCCTCCCCTCCTTATGAAGTCCTCAAACGTCTGAAAGAGGGTTGGTGATCAACTTGATCACCAAGATCCTGGATCTTGTTCGGCCCCCGGTGAAGGGCCGAGGTTGAAAAGAGCCAACAAACAACTTGCATTTACATAGAGCCTTTAACAAAGTAAAAACTTCACAGGAGCTTAAATCAGACACAATATGATATGATGAGGGTGGGTTTGAGGGATGTGATGAGATGGTAGGTGGGTTTGAGGGATGTGATGAGATGGTAGGTGGGTTTGAGGGATGTGATGAGATGGTAGGTGGGTTTGAGGGATGTGATGAGATGGGTAGGTGGGTTTGAGGGATGTGATGAGATGGTAGGTGGGTTTGAGGGATGTGATGAAATGGGTGGTTGGGTTTGGGGGATGTGATGAGATGGGTAGGTGGGTTTGAGGGATGTGATGAGATGGTAGGTGGGTTTGAGGGATGTGATGAGATGGTAGGTGGGTTTGAGGGATGTGATGAGATGGTAGGTGGGTTTGAGGGATGTGATGAGATGGTAGGTGGGTTTGAGGGATGTGATGAGATGGTAGGTGGGTTTGAGGGATGTGATGAGATGGGTGGTTGGGTTTGGGGGATGTGATGAGATGGGTAGGTGGGTTTGAGGGATGTGATGAAATGGGTGGTTGGGTTTGGGGGATGTGATGAGATGGGTAGGTGGGTTTGAGGGATGTGATGAGATGGTAGGTGGGTTTGAGGGATGTGATGAGATGGTAGGTGGGTTTGAGGGATGTGATGAGATGGGTGGTTGGGTTTGGGGGATGTGATGAGATGGGTAGGTGGGTTTGAGGGATGTGATGAAATGGGTGGTTGGGTTTGGGGGATGTGATGAGATGGGTAGGTGGGTTTGAGGGATGTGATGAGATGGGTAGGTGGGTTTGAGGGATGTGATGAGATGGGTGGTTGGGTTTGGGGGATGTGATGAGATGGGTAGGTGGGTTTGAGGGATGTGATGAGATGGGTAGGTGGGTTTGGGGGATGTGATGAGATGGGTAGGTGGGTTTGGGGGATGTGATGAGATGGGTAGGTGGGTTTGAGGGATGTGATGAGATGGGTAGGTGGGTTTGAGGGATGTGATGAGATGGGTAGGTGGGTTTGAGGGATGTGATGAGATGGGTAGGTGGGTTTGGGGGATGTGATGAGATGGGTAGGTGGGTTTGAGGGATGTGATGAGACGGGTGGGTGGGTTTGAGGGATGTGATGAGACGGGTAGGTGGGTTTGGGGGATGTGATGAGATGGGTAGGTGGGTTTGAGGGATGTGATGAGATGGGTAGGTGGGTTTGGGGGATGTGATGAGATGGTAGGTGGGTTTGGGGGATGTGATGAGACGGGTGGGTGGGTTTGAGGGATGTGATGAGATGGGTAGGTGGGTTTGAGGGATGTGATGAGATGGGTAGGTGGGTTTGAGGGATGTGATGAGATGGTAGGTGGGTTTGGGGGATGTGATGAGACGGGTGGGTGGGTTTGAGGGATGTGATGAGATGGGTAGGTGGGTTTGAGGGATGTGATGAGATGGGTAGGTGGGTTTGAGGGATGTGATGAGATGGGTAGGTGGGTTTGGGGGTTGTGATGAGATGGGTAGGTGGGTTTGGGGGTTGTGATGAGATGGGTAGGTGGGTTTGGGGGATGTGATGAGATGGTAGGTGGGTTTGAGGGATGTGATGAGATGGGTAGGTGGGTTTGAGGGATGTGATGAGATGGGTAGGTGGGTTTGAGGGATGTGATGAGACGGGTGGGTGGGTTTGAGGGATGTGATGAGATGGTAGGTGGGTTTGAGGGATGTGATGAGATGGGTAGGTGGGTTTGAGGGATGTGATGAGATGGGTAGGTTGGTTTGAGGGATGTGATGAGATGGGTAGGTGGGTTTGAGGGATGTGATGAGATGGGTAGGTGGGTTTGAGGGATGTGATGAGATGGGTGGTTGGGTTTGGGAGATGTGATGAGATGGGTAGGTGGGTTTGAGGGATGTGATGAGATGGTAGGTGGGTTTGAGGGATGTGATGAGATGGGTAGGTGGGTTTGAGGGATGTGATGAGATGGTAGGTGGGTTTGAGGGATGTGATGAGATGGGTAGGTGGGTTTGAGGGATGTGATGAGATGGGTAGGTGGGTTTGAGGGATGTGATGAGATGGGTGGTTGGGTTTGGGGGATGTGATGAGATGGGTAGGTGGGTTTGAGGGATGTGATGAGACGGGTGGGTGGGTTTGAGGGATGTGATGAGATGGGTAGGTGGGTTTGAGGGATGTGATGAGACGGGTGGGTGGGTTTGAGGGATGTGATGAGATGGTAGGTGGGTTTGGGGGATGTGATGAGATGGGTGGTTGGGTTTGGGGGATGTGATGAGATGGTAGGTGGGTTTGGGGGATGTGATGAGATGGGTGGTTGGGTTTGGGGGATGTGATGAGATGGGTAGGTGGGTTTGAGGGATGTGATGAGATGGGTAGGTGGGTTTGGGGGATGTGATGAAATGGGTAGGTGGGTTTGAGGGATGTGATGAGACGGGTGGGTGGGTTTGAGGGATGTGATGAGATGGTAGGTGGGTTTGGGGGATGTGATGAGATGGGTGGTTGGGTTTGGGGGATGTGATGAGATGGTAGGTGGGTTTGGGGGATGTGATGAGATGGGTGGTTGGGTTTGAGGGATGTGATGAGATGGGTAGGTGGGTTTGGGGGATGTGATGAGATGGGTAGGTGGGTTTGAGGGATGTGACGAGATGGGTAGGTGGGTTTGGGGGATGTGATGAGATGGGTAGGTGGGTTTGAGGGATGTGATGAGATGGGTAGGTGGGTTTGAGGGATGTGATGAGATGGGTAGGTGGGTTTGAGTGATGTGATGAGATGGTAGGTGGGTTTGAGGGATGTGATGAGATGGTAGATGGGTTTGAGGGATGTGATGAGATGGGTAGGTGGGTTTGAGGGATGTGATGAGATGGTAGGTGGGTTTGAGGGATGTGATGAGATGGGTAGGTGGGTTTGAGGGATGTGATGAGATGGGTAGGTGGGTTTGAGGGATGTGATGAGATGGTAGGTGGGTTTGAGGGATGTGATGAGATGGGTAGGTGGGTTTGAGGGATGTGATGAGATGGGTAGGTGGGTTTGAGGGATGTGATGAGATGGGTAGGTGGGTTTGAGGGATGTGATGAGATGGGTAGGTGGGTTTGAGGGATGTGATGAGATGGGTAGGTGGGTTTGAGGGATGTGATGAGATGGGTAGGTGGGTTTGAGGGATGTGATGAGATGGGTAGGTGGGTTTGAGGGATGTGATGAGATGGGTAGGTGGGTTTGAGGGATGTGATCAGATGGGTAGGCGGGCTTGAGGACTGTGATGAGGAGATCAGTAGGTGGGGTTTGCCTATCTGAAAGGAACAGAATTCTTAGCCCTGAAGACCTGGCCTAAAGATTCTCCCACCATATTTCATTGAAACACATGTCCCTGATTGGATGAAATTAAACCCAATTCACCTACAGACCAGATTTTCCTTACGTTTAATATTTAAGGTGATGTTTTCATAAGACAAGACACCAGAGTTTTTAACTTTGCACCGAATAACTTTGTTCTGGTGACTGAAGGAGGGAACGAAGGTCAGAATAGTCGAGAACACCCAACTCCTGTTCTGTTGTTCAGTCTTCATTTGTGAGGCTGATCCATGCAAAGCCCCAATCAAATTCCATTTCAGAGTAGGTTGAATCCTATCACAGTTACTGACAAAGGTGCAGCTTATATTCACAGGGTCACCTTCAATTATATCCTCAGAGTGTGAGATGATCGGTTTATCTGGACGATCTAATGAAGAGAAAAACATTCATCACCAAGGGAATATTATTACTTTGCTTAACGTCACAGCTCTTATTTCAGATGAAGCTTTGTCCTGATCAAGGTTTCAATGCTGAGGAATAGAGGAGAGGTCCCTCTGCACTGTCCCATCAAACACTGTCCCATCAAACACTGTCCCATCAAACACTGACCCATCAAACACTGACCCATCAAACACTGACCCATCAAACACTGACCCATCAAACACTAGCCCAACTGACCCATCAAACACTGACCCATCAAACACTGACCCATCAAACACTAGCCCAACTGACCCATCAAACACTGACCCATCAAACACTGACCCATCAAACACTAGCCCAACTGACCCATCAAACACTGTCCCATCAAACACTGACCCATCAAACACTGTCCCATCAAACACTGACCCATGAAACACTGACCCATCAAACACTGACCCATCAAGCACGGACTGGCTTTGGGAAGACCCAGGGTCAGAGGGTCAGCTATTCACTGCATCTTCTGAAACTTGTCGGATTTTCGATTGTAAAAAAGAGGGAAAGACAGGAACAAACCTGAAACCAGTAACTGGACATTACTCGGGTAACTGTACTTGAAAGACGCTCCCAGCTCGATCCTAAAGCGATAGAGACCACGGTCAGACAATTTGATGTCGTTTATGACCAAGGAGCAGTCTCTGCTCCTGAGATCACCTCCCAGCTTGATCCTGTCGTTGACTTGGTGAGTTTTGTTGCTATCGTAAACAGGAGATGGTTGACGATTCTTGTACCAGATACCCACGTATTTTGTTGGTTGCACATTTGAAGGGAAGTGGTACGTGCATGGGATTACCGCGCACAAGCCTCTCTGCGCTGTTACCGTGGTGGGTATTGATGCAGACCAGTCCAGACACCATGCACCTAGGCAGGCAAAAGATGTAACGTTATCTGGTTGACTCCACCCTTCTGTTCTGGCTCACGTTCACATAAAATTACATCGAATTAACCGCACATAAACGGGCCATTCGGCCCAACTGGTCTATCCCGGTGTTTATGCTCCACACGAGCCTCCTCCCTCCCTACTTCATCTCACCCTATCACCATATCCTTCTATTCCTTTCTCCCTCATGTGTTTATCCAGCTTCCCCTTAAATCCATCTACACTATTCACCTCAACTACTCCTTGTGGGAGCGAGTTCCACATTCTCACCACTCTCTGGGTAAAGGAGTTTCTCCTGAATTCCCTATTGGATTTATTAGTGACTATCTTATATTTATGGCCCTTAGTTTTGGTCTTCCCTAAAAGTGGAAACATCTTATCTACGTCTTATAACTTCTCAGTTCTGGTAACATCCTTGTAAATCTTTTTGCACCTTCTCCAGTGCCTCTATATCCTTTTTAAAGTATGGAGACCAGAACTGTGCACAGTGCTCCAAGTGTGGTCCAACCAAGGTATATGGAGTCCAGAACTGTGCACAGTGCTCCGAGTGTGGTCTAACCAAGGTATATGGAGACCAGAACTGTGCACAGTGCTCCAAGTGTGGTCTAACCAAGGTATATGGAGATGAGAGCTGTGCCCAGTTCTCCAAGAGTGGTCTAACCAAGGTATATGGAGACCAGAACTGTGCACAGTTCTCCAAGAGTGGTCTTACCAAGGTATATGGAGACCAGAACTGTGCACAGTGCTCCAAGTGTGGTCTAACCAAGGTATATGGAGTCCAAGTGTGAGATTCCTACTTGACATGGAATTTGCTTGACATACGATTTGCAGCGACAGTAGCGATTCCCCAAAGTCTCTCTGCCGTCTGCAAAGCACAAGTCAGGCGTGTAATGGAATTCGATCCACTTGCCTGGGTGGGTTGCTTTCTGTAATAACACTCGAGAAGCTCGACACTATCCAGGACAAGGCAGTCCGTTTGATCGGCGGCCTGTCCATCACCTTAAACCCCCACTCCCAACCCCACTGGCGCACAGTGGCTGCAGTGTGTACCATCCACAGGATGCACTGCAGCAACTCGCCAAGGCTTCTTCGACAGCACCTCCCAAACCCACGACCTCTACCACCTAGAAGGACAAGGGCAGCAGGCACATGGGAACACCACCACCTGCACGTTCCCCTCCAAGTCACACACCATCCCGACTTGGAAATATATCGTCCGTTCCTTCATCGTCGCTGGGTCAAAATCCTGGAACTCCCTTCCTAACAGCACTGTGGGAGAACCTTCACCACACGGACTGCAGCGGTTCAAGAAGGCGGCTCACCACCACCTTCTCAAGGGGCAATTAGGGATGGGCAATAAATGCCGGCCTCGCCAGCGACGCCCACATCCCTAGCATGAATTTTTTTAAAAGGTGACTGAGAGCGGATCTAACAGAGGTGTACAAGATCTTAATTAGATTGAAACTGATAATTACTTCATCTCTGTGACAGTGGGACAAGTGGGTACAGGATCACATTGGGGAAAGGGGAATTAGGGATATTGGAAGGAAGGTTATTTTCACAAGATGCATGGTGCCCAATCCTTTGAGAAGCAACTGGAATCTGTGACAGCGGTACGACGATATCTTTCCAGATAGCTGAGCAACAATAAATTGACAGGGCTCCCACACCCATGTTTACCTTGTGTCCGCCCCCGCCTCAGCCCATCTGCTGCTGAAACCCTCATCCGTGCCTTTGTCCCCTCCAGGCTCGACTATTCCAACGCTCTCCTGGCCGGCCTCCCATCTCCCACCCTCCGCAAATTTCAGCTCATCCAAAACTCTGCTGCCCCCCCGTATCCTAACTCGCACCGAGTCCCGTTCACCCATCACCCACCTGTGCTCGCTGACCCACATCGACTCCTGGTCCGGCAACACCTCGATTTTAAAATCCTCATCCTCGTGTTCAAATCCCTCCTCGCCACCCCTCCCTATCTCTGTGACCTCCTCCAGCCGTACGAACCCTCCGAGATCTCTGCTCCCCTCCAATTCTGGCCTCTTGCACATCCCCCGATTCCCATCGCTCCACCATTGGCGGCCGTGCCTTCAGCTGCCTGGGCCCTAAGCTCTGGAATTCCCTCCCTAAACCTCTCCGCCTCTCTCTCTCCTCCTTTAAGATGCTCCTTAAAACCTACCTCTTTGACCAGGCTTTTGGTCACCTGTCCTAATATCTCCTTATGTGGCTCGGTGCCAAATTTCAGTCTGATTTACGCTCCTGTGAAGCTCCTTGGGGACGTTTTACTACTTTAAGGGCGCTATATAAATGCAAGGTGTTGTTGTTAGTGTTGACAGGGCAGTTCAGACTCTCAGTCGGATTTGTACAGTGGTGGAAATCAAACCCGAGGAATTGCACATTGATTGCACAACAATTCACAAGCGCAGCCAGTGTGATGGACACATTCTTACCTTGCACTAGTGCCAGGAAACATGCAGCTATTTCTGGTCGGGACATGGTCACATTATCAGAACTGCCCAGAACTTCTGAAAGGGAAATGAAAGTTATTTATGGTGCAATGAAATCAAACATGGTAAATTGACTCACTTTGAGCTGTACGACTGGGGCCCTGCTCGGGGGCTTCAACAAAATATTGAATGCTCATCAAAGAGAGGGACATTAACATTGGACAGTGAAGCACATTGATATTTCAGGCACCCAGTGTCAGCATCAAACACTCCCAGGGCAGGTACAGGGTTAGATACAGAGTAAAGCTCCCTCTACACTGTCCCGTCAAACACTCCCAGGGCAGGTACAGGGTTAGATACAGAGTAAAGCTCCCTCTACACTGTCCCATCAAACACTCCCAGGGCAGGTACAGGGTTAGATACAGAGTAAAGCTCCCTCTGCACTGTCCCGTCAAACACTCCCAGGGCAGGTACAGGGTTAGATACAGAGTAAAGCTCCCTCTACACTGTCCCATCAAACACTCCCAGGGCAGGTACAGGGTTAGATACAGAGTAAAGCTCCCTCGACACTGTCCCATCAAACACTCCCAGGGCAGGTACAGGGTTAGATACAGAGTAAAGCTCCCTCTACACTGTCCCATCAAACACTCCCAGGGCAGGTACAGCACGGGTTAGATACAGAGTAAAGCTCCCTCTACACTGTCCCATCAAACACTCCCAGGGCAGGTACAGCATGGGTTTCAGGCAGTGCATTCCAGATCATAACAACTCGCTGCATAAAAAAATGTCTCCTCATCTCCCCCTCTGGT
Organism: Heptranchias perlo; assembly: GCF_035084215.1. NCBI lineage: Eukaryota > Metazoa > Chordata > Chondrichthyes > Hexanchiformes > Hexanchidae > Heptranchias > Heptranchias perlo. Next base: position 13,954,645 of record NC_090366.1, on the reverse strand, counting down.
TCTTTTGCCAATTACTAGAAGTAAAGGGAATTAGGGGTTATGGGGAGCGGGCAGGAAATTGGACATGAAGCTGAGTTCGGATCGGTCAATGCCCTGTGGGTGGCGGAGAGGGCCCAGGGGCTATGTGGCCGGGTCCTGCTCCGACTTCTTGTGCTCTTTAGATTTGTGGTTGGGATCAGATCAGCCATGATCTTATTGAATGGCGGAGCAGGCTCGAGGGGCCGATTGGCCTACTCCTGCTCCAATTTCTTATGTTCTTATGTTCTTATCTTAAATCTGTGTCCTCTGGTTACCGACCCTCCTGCCACTGGAAACAGTTTCTCCTTATTTACTCTATCAAAACCCCTTCATGATTTTGAACACCTCGATTAAATCTCCCCTTAACCTTCTCTGCTCTACGGAGAACAATCCCAGCTTCTCCAGTCTCTCCACATAACTGAAGTCCCTCATCGCTGTTATGGTACCATCTGACACGGGACTTTTACAGAACCTTAGAAGCCACAGTGATTTCCTTCCCCATTGAACACCAAACACAATTGCCACGTAATAATGGGGAGTGTGAGCTCTTACTCAATGTGTAGCCCTTTCGCCTTTGAGTCCCACTCTAGAGACTTGAGCACATAATCTAGGCTGACACTCCAGTGCAGTGCTGAGGGAGTGTCGGAGATGCTGACGTTCGGGTGAGTCGTTAAACCGAGGGCCCCGTCTGCCCCTCTCAGGTGGGACGTAAAAGATCCCACGGCCACTATTTTGAAGAAGAGCAGGGGGGAGTTCTCCCCGGGGTCCTGGGACCGATATTTATCCCTCAATCAACATCGCCTGAACAAATTATGCGGTCGTTATCAAATTGCCGTTTGTGGGATCTTGCTGTGCGCAAATTGGCTGCCGCGTTTCCTGCATTACAACAGTGAGCACACTTCAAAAAAAAAAGTACTTCATTGGCCGTAAAGCGCTTTGGGACGTCCTGAGGTCCTTACTTTCTTTAAATGATTTGCCAGCCGCTCTCCACGGTTACTGGACTGTCCCTGTCAGGAAGAAATACAGGAACTGCTCGCAGGTGAATGCTCAGAATAAAACCCAGTAGAGACGGCCTTCACTCAGATGAAGTTAAGGAAGTGGGGCAGATGGAGAAGGTTCGAGATGTAACAGCAGAGCGCTGGGACCGCAGAGTGAGTAATTGGTTTAGAGAAAAAACGTGCATTTCTCTCGCACCTTTCACCCCCTCAGGACGTCCCAAAACGCTTTACAGCCGATGAAGTACTTTTTTTTTAATGAAATGTAGCCACTGTTGTAATGTAGGAAATGCGGTAGCTGATTGGCGCACAGCAAGATCCCAAAAACAGCAATGTGATAAATGACCCAGATCATCTGTTTTTTTTAGTGATGTTTGTTGAGGGATAAATATCGGCCCCAGGACACCGGGGAGAACTCCCCCTGCTCTTCTTCAAAATAGTGGCCGTGGGATCTTTTACGTCCAACTGAGAGGGGCAGACGGGGCCTCGGTTTAATGTCTCATCTGAAAGACGGCGCCTCCGACAATGCGGCGCTCCCTCAGTACTGACCCTCCGACAGTGCGGCGCTCCCTCAGGACCGACCCTCCGACAGTGCGGCGCTCCCTCAGTACCGACCCTCCGACAGTGCAGCGGTCCCTCAGTACTGACCCTCCGACAGTGCGGCGCTCCCTCAGTACTGACCCTCCGACAGTGCGGCGCTCCCTCAGTACTGACCCTCCGACAGTGCAGCGCTCCCTCAGTACTGACCCTCCGACAGTGCGGCGCTCCCTCAGGACCGACCCTCCGACAGTGCGGCGCTCCCTCAGTACCGACCCTCCGACAGTGCAGCGGTCCCTCAGTACTGACCCTCCGACAGTACGGCGCTCCCTCAGTACTGACCCTCCGACAGTGCGGCGCTCCCTCAGTACTGACCCTCCGACAGTGCAGCGGTCCCTCAGTACTGACCCTCCGACTGTGCGGCCCTCCCTCAGTACTGACCCTCCGACAGTGCAGCGGTCCCTCAGTACTGACCCTCCGACAGTGCGGCGCTCCCTCAGCACTGACCCTCCGACAGTGCGGCGCTCCCTCAGGACCGACCCTCTGACAGTGCAGCGCTCCCTCAGTACCGACCCTCCGACAGTGCGGCGCTCCCTCAGTACCGACCCTCCGACAGTGCAGCGGTCCCTCAGTAATGACCCTCTGACAGTGCGGCGCTCCCTCAGTACTGACCCTCCGACAGTGCGGCGCTCCCTCAGTACTGACCCTCCGACAGTGCGGCGCTCCCTCAGTACTGACCCTCCGACAGTGCAGCGGTCCCTCAGTACTGACCCTCCGACTGTGCGGCCCTCCCTCAGTACTGACCCTCCGACAGTGCAGCGGTCCCTCAGTACTGACCCTCCGACAGTGCGGCGCTCCCTCAGCACTGACCCTCCGACAGTGCAGCGCTCCCTCAGTACTGACCCATCGACAGTGCAGCACTCCCTCAGTACTGACCCTCTGACTGTGCGGCGCTCCCTCAGTACTGACCCTCCGACAGTGAGGCGCTCCCTCAGTACTGACCCTCCGACAGTGCAGCGCTCCCTCAGCACTGACCCTCCGACAGTGCGGCGCTCCCTCAGGACCGACCCTCCGACAGTGCAGCGGTCCCTCAGTACTGACCCTCCGACAGTGCGGCGCTCCCTCAGTACTAACCCTCCGACAGTGCGGCGCTCCCTCAGTACTGACCCTCCGACAGTGCGGCGCTCCCTCAGTACTGACCCTCCGACAGTGCAGCGGTCCCTCAGTACTGACCCTCCGACAGTGCGGTGCTCCCTCAGCACTGACCCATCGACAGTGCAGCACTCCCTCAGTACTGACCCTCCGACTGTGCGGCGCTCCCTCAGTACTGACCCTCCGACAGTGAGGCGCTCCCTCAGTACTGACCCTCCGACAGTGCGGCGCTCCCTCAGTACCGACCCTCCGACAGTGCGGCGCTCCCTCAGTACCGACCCTCCGACAGTGCGGCGCTCCCTCAGTACTGACCCTCCGACAGTGCGGCGCTCCCTCAGTACCGACCATCCGACAGTGCAGCACTCCCTCAGTACCAACCCTCCGACGGTGCGCGCTCCCTCAGTACCAACCCTCCGACAGTGCGGCGCTCCCTCAGTACCGACCCTCCGACAGTGCAGCACTCCCTCAGTACTGACCCTCCGACAGTGCGGCGCTCCCTCAGTACTGACCCTCCGACAGTGCGGCGCTCCCTCAGTACTGACCCTCCGACAGTGCAGCGGTCCCTCAGTACTGACCCTCCGACAGTGCGGTGCTCCCTCAGCACTGACCCATCGACAGTGCAGCACTCCCTCAGTACTGACCCTCCGACTGTGCGGCGCTCCCTCAGTACTGACCCTCCGACAGTGAGGCGCTCCCTCAGTACTGACCCTCCGACAGTGCGGCGCTCCCTCAGTACCGACCCTCCGACAGTGCGGCGCTCCCTCAGTACCGACCCTCCGACAGTGCAGCGCTCCCTCAGTACTGACCCTCCGACAGTGCGGCGCTCCCTCAGTACCGACCATCCGACAGTGCAGCACTCCCTCAGTACCAACCCTCCGACGGTGCGCGCTCCCTCAGTACCAACCCTCCGACAGTGCAGCACTCCCTCAGTACTGACCCTCCGACAGTGCAGCACTCCCTCAGTACTGGCACCGGGGAGTGTCAGCCTGGATTATGGGGCTCGAGTCTCTGGAGTGGGGGCTCGAACCCACGACCTTCTGACCTGCTGCAGGTTGTGCTGAGTCCAAACAGATGTGTCAAAGGGACAGAAAACGCATCGTGTGAGGGAGAAGATTATTGTCTGCTTAAACTTACCCGATCTCGACTGGCTGTTCCTCAAACTGATGGTCCAACAGTGTGAGACTGGATGGGAGACTGCGTTGATACAAAAAAAGGACCTTGCTTGCAACTAGCTGAGATTAGTGCTGAAACAGCCCATTTCGTCGAGTTAAAACGGGAACTGCGGCTGGGTCACAGAGTTCAACACTGGGGCGAACCCTATAGCACTCAGAATCGCCCCGCAGATCAAGACTGGACCTCCTGGAGGATTAATAACTTGCATTTCTATCGGGCCTTTCACCACCTCAGGACCTCCCTAAACGTTTCACAACCAATGAAGTACTTTTTGAAGTGTGCTCACTGTTGTAATGTAGGAAACGCAGCAGCCAATTTGCGCACAGCAAGATCCCACAAACAGCAATGTGATAAATGACCAGATCATCTGCTTTTTTTCGCGATGTTTGTTGAGGGATAAATATTGGCTCCAGGACACCGGGGAGAACTCCCCCCTGCTCTTCTTCGAAATAATGGCCTTGGGATCTGAGAGGGCAGATGGGGGCCCTCGGTTTAATGTCTCAGCTGAAAGACGGCACCTGCGACAGTGCGGCGCTCCCTCAGTACCGACCCTCCGACAGTGCAGCGCTCCCTCAGTACTGACCCTCCGACAGTGCGGCACTCCCTCAGTACTGACCCTCCGACTGTGCGGCGCTCCTTCAGTACTGACCCTCCGACAGTGCGGCGCTCCCTCAGTACTGACCCTCCGACAGTGCGGCGCTCCATCAGTACTGACCCTCCGACAGTGCGGCGCTCCCTCAGTACTGACCCTCCGACAGTGCAGCGCTCCCTCAGTACTGACCCTCCGACAGTTCAGCGCTCCCTCAGTACTGACCCTCCGACAGTTCAGCGCTCCCTCAGTACTGACCCTGCGACAGTGCAGCGCTCCCTCAGTACTGACCCTGCGACAGTGCAGCGCTCCCTCAGTACTGACCCTCCGACAGTGCGGCGCTCCCTGAGTACTGACCCTCCGACAGTGCGGCACTCCCTCAGTACCGACCCTCCGACAGTGCGGCGCTCCCTCAGTACTGACCCTGCGACAGTGCGGCACTCCCTCAGTACCGACCCTCCGACAGTGCGGCGCTCCCTCAGTACTGGGCACCGGGGAGTGCCGCCCTGGATTACGGGGCTCAAGTCTCTGGAGTGGGGGCTCGAACCCACAACCTTCTGACTCAGAGATGAGAAAGAGAGAGCGAGGAGAGAGAGAGAGAGAGAGAGACAGAGAGAGAGAGAGAGAGACAGAGAGACCAACTGGCACCATTTCATTCCTACATTACAACAGTGACTACACTTCAAAAGTACTTCATTGGCTGTAAAGCGCTTTGGGAGCTCCTGAGGTCATTAAAGGCGCTTTATAATTGCACGTCTCTTTTTTAAAAATACCTCGTCTGAAAAACCCAGTCTTGCCAGCAGATGGTGAAGTCACATTACACTCACAGCTATAGACACTCATACTGGGAGCAGGATAGTGGCCCCCAGCTCTTAAAGAGGAATTACCATCTGACTAACGTGCTCAAGAGGCACTTTAAAGGATCTGCAAAGGGGCGAGTGAGATTTTCAATCCTTTGGCTGGCAACTTTTGTTGGGTGAGGGGATTAAGGGTTACGGAACCAAGGCGGGTAGATGGAGTTAAGATACGGATCAGCCATGATCTAATTGAATGGAGGAACAGGCTCGAGGGGCTGAATGGCCTCCTCCTGTTCCTATGTAACTCCAGAGCAATAACTGTCTTGCTGGATGAATGCTTTTTGGAGATTTTGGAGGCCATTCAGCCCCTTGACTCTGTTACATAGGAACAGGAGGAGGCCATTCAGCCCCTCGAGCCTGTTCCGCCATTCACTTAAATCATGGCTGATCTGTATCTTAACCCCATTTACCCGCCTTGGTTCTGTAACCCTTAATCCCCTCACCCAACAAAAATCGATCAATCTCAGTTTTGAAATTTCCAATTGACCCCCGGCCTCAACAGCTTTTTGGGGGAGAGAGTTCCAGATTCCCACTCCCCTTTGTGTGAGGAAGTGCTTCCCGACATCACCCCTGAACGGCCTGGCTCTAATTTTAAGGTTCTGCCCCCTTGTTCTGGAGTCCCCCCACCAGAGGAAATAGTTTCTCTCTATCGACCCTATCGAATCCTTTAATCATCTTAAACCCCTCGATTAGATCACCCCTTAATCTTCTACACTCGAGGGAATACAAGCCCAGTCTGTGCGACCTGTCCTCGGAATTTAACCCCCTTTAGCCCCGGGTATCATTCTGGTGAATCTGCCCTGCACCCCCTCCAAGGCCAATATATCCTTCCTGAGGTGCGGTGCCCAGAACTGAACGCAGTCTCTCCAGGTGGGGGTCTGACCGAGGCTCTGTGCAGCTGAAGCTTAACTTCCCCCTCGAGATAAAGGCCAACATTCCATTCGCCTTTTAAATTATGTTTTGTACCTGTCCAGTCGCTTTTAGTGATTTCTGTACTTGGATCTCCGAATCTCTCCGCTCCTCCACAGTTCCGAGCTTCTCACCATCTAGAAAATGCTCTGATCTATCTTTCTTGGGTACAAAGTGGATGACCTCACACTTTCCCACGTTGAACTCCATCTGCCCCAGTTTTGCCCACTCACTCAGCCTATCCATGCCCCCGTGTAATGGGCTGTTATCTCTCCGTGCGTCGGTGTGAAATCCGTGGCCCAGTGGTTAGTAACTCTCATCTCTGAGTCAGAATGTCGAGGGTTCGAGCCCCCGCACCCAGAGACTTGAGCCCCATAATCCTGGCCCCGTCTAATCTGCAGGTCGCTACATTGGTGTCCCATTGTGGGCGCCAAAAGCTGAGAGAGACGGCCTGGTCCAGGGAGACTAGAATTTCCCCGAGAAATGTTTGGACTGCGCTCGATTCAGTGTGGCTGGGCTCTCTGAAAGAATGATGGTGTAATTCTCATTATAAATTTATCAATAGGATCGTGTAATGCAATCAAAAGGGATGTCAGGGCCTTCGCTTTGTTATGTGGAGAACTTTGCTCTGTTCCAGTACGCACTGTCAAAACCCTCTCGCTTCTCATTTCTGTTTGGGGTTCATCCTTACTCCGTCTCAGCCATGTCTAGACCTCTCCCCTTTGCTGTGACTCAGTGAGTAGCACTGTCTTGCCTCTGAGTCAGAAGGTTGTGTGTTCAAGTCCCACTCCAGAGCCCCATAATCCAGTCCGACACTCCCCCAGTGCCCAGTGCTGAGGGAGCACCGCGCTGTCGGAGGGTCAGTACTGAGGGAGTGCCGCGCTGTCGGAGGGTCAGTGCTGAGGGAGCGCCGCGCTGTCGGAGGGTCAGTGCTGAGGGAGCGCCGCGCTGTCGGAGGGTCAGTACTGAGGGAGCGCTGCGCTGTCGGAGGGTCGGTACTGAGGGAGCGCCGCGCTGTCGGAGGGTCAGTACTGAGGGAGCGCCGCGCTGTCGGAGGGTCAGTACTGAGGGAGCGCCTCACTGTCGGAGGGGCAGTACTGAGGGAGCGCCGCACTGTCGGAGGGTCGGTACTGAGGGAGCGCCGCACTGTCGGAGGGGCAGTCCTGAGGGAGCGCCTCACTGTCAGAGGGGCAGTACTGAGGGAGCGCCTCACTGTCGGAGGGGCAGTACTGAGGGAGCGCCGCACTGTCGGAGGGTCAGTACTGAGGGAGCGCCGCACTGTCGGAGGTGCCGTCTTTCAAATGAGACATTAAACCCAGGCTCCCGTCTGCCCTCTCAGGTGGATGTAAAAGATCCCACGGCCACTATTTCGAAGAAGAGCAGGGGGGAGTTCTCCCCGGTGTCCTGGGGCCGATATTTATCCCTCAACCAACATCACTAAAAAAACAGATGATCTGATCATTATCACATTGCTGTTTGTGGGATCTTGCTGTGCGCAAATCGGCTGCTGCGTTTCCTACATTAAAACAGTGACCACACTTCAAAAAGTACTTCATTGTCTGTAAAGTGCTTTGGGACGTCCTGAGGTGGTGAAAGGTGCTGTAGAAATGGGAGTTCTTTTGCTGCAGTCCAGATGTAAAATTCACCTTTCGATGTGTTTTATTTAAGCAGAAGGGGACAAAAATTTGTTTGAATATGAAACTGAAATAAAAGTCAGTCGCTTCACAGCCTGGGATGGGGGCCCAGTTACTGCTGGTGTGGGGGTGAAACCTTGGTCAGTGAAGGCGGAGGGAAACAACGGGCTCCCGTTCCCAGGCCTTTGCTGTGCAGTTGTGCCGGGGCTGAAATATCCACAATCGAGGAAAGGGAGGCACCGTCTGTGTCTTCCTGCGTTCAGGACGTGACCGGGTCTGTGGAAGTGAGCAGAGAGCAGACAGCATGTCTCACCCACAGTACAATAATCACTGGGGCACTCCTCTCACTCGGTCTCTCTCTCTCTCTCTCTCTCTCTCTCTCACTGTGTCTCTCTCTCTGTATCTCTCTCACTCTTTCACTGTCTCTCTCTCTCTCTCTGTCTCACTCTCAGCCTCTCTGTCTCTCTCTCTCTCTCTCTCTGTCTCACTCTCTGTCTCTCTCTCTCTTTCTCTGTCTCTCTCTGTCTCACTCTCTGCCTCTCTGTCTCTCTCTCTCTTTCTCTGTCTCTCTTTCTCTGTCTCACTCTCTGTCTCTCTCACTCTTTCACTGTTTCTCTCTGTGTCTCTCTCTCTCTGTCTCACTCTCTGCCTCTGTCTCACTCTCTGCCTCTCTCTCTTTCTCTCTGTCTCACTCTCTGTCTCTCTCTCTCTTTCTCTGTCTCTCTCTCTCCCTCTCTCTCTCTCTCTTTCTGTCTCTCTCTCTCCATAAGAGACCATAAGACCATAAAAGATAGGAGCAGGAGTAGGCCATTCGGCCCCTCGAGCCTGCTTCGCCATTCAATGAGATCATGGCTGATCTGATTTTTACCTCAACTCCACTTTCCCGCCCTTTCCCCATATCCTTTGACTCCCTCGCTGATCAAAAATTTGTCTAACTCGGCCTTGAATGTATTCAATGACTCGGCCTCCACAGCTTTTTGGGGTAAAGAATTCCAAAGATTCACGACCCTCTGGGAGAAGAAATTCCTCCTCATTTCCGTCTTAAACGGGTGACCCCTTATTCTGAGACTATGCCCCCTAGTTTTAGATTCCCCCATGAGGGGTAACATCCTCTCAGCATCTCCCCTATCGAGTCCCCTCAGAATCTTGTATGTTTCAATAAGATCTCCTCTCATTCTTCTAAACTCCAATGAGTATAGACCCAACCTGTTCAATCTTTCCTCATAAGGCAACCCCTCCATACCCGGAATCAACCCAGTGAGAGACTGTCTCTCTCACTCTCTCTCACTCTTTCTCTCACTGTCTGTCTCTCTGTCTCTCTCTCGCTGTCTCTCTCATTCTATATCTCTCTCTCTCTCTGTCTCTCATTCTGTCTCTCTCTCACTCTCTCTCTGTCTCTCTCTCTCACTCACTCTTTCTCTCACTCTCTCTCTCACTCTCTCTCTCTGTCTCTCTCTCTCACTCTTTCTCTCACTCTCTCTCACTCTCTCTCTCTCTGTCTCTCTCACTCTGTCTCTGTCTCTCTCTCTCTCTGTGTCTCTCTCTCTCTCTCAATCTGTCTGTCTCTCTCTGTGTCTCTCTCTTTCACTCTGTCTCTCTCTCTCACTCACTCTTTCTCTCACTCTCTCTCTCACTCTCTCTCTGTCTCTCTCTCTCACTCACTCTTTCTCTCACTCTCTCTCTCACTCTCTCTCTCTGTCTCTCTCACTCTCTCTCTCTGTCTCTCTCACTCTCTCTCTCTGTCTCTCTCTCTCACTCTTTCTCTCACTCTCTCTCACTCTCTTTCTCTCACTCTCTCTCTCTCTGTCTCTCTCACTCTGTCTCTCTCTCTCTCTCAATCTGTCTGTCTCTCTCTGTGTCTCTCTCTTTCACTCTGTCTCTCTCTTTCGCTCTCTGTCTCTCTCTCTCACACTGTCTCACTCTGTCTCTCACACAGTGGGGTAGATTTTGACTTTGTGCGATGGTGTAAGGGCAGTGATAGTGAGACAGCAGCCTGTTTTACATCTCTCCCGGTTTTTATTTCTATTGACTCAGATACAGTGTCTGTGTCTCTTTCTCTCACAGGGTCCATGAGACGCACAGTGTCTCTCACTGTCTCAGTCTCTCTCTCACACAGTGTCTCTCAGTCTCTCACAGTCTCAGTCTCTCACTAGCAGTCTCTCTCTCACAGTGTCAGTCTCTCACAGTCTCAGTCTCTCTCTCACAATGTCTCTCTCATGGTCTCTCTCTTTCTTAATCAATCTTTCAGTGTCGCTCTCTCACAGTCTCTCTCTTTCTCAGCCTCTCCCACAGTCTCTCTCACAGTCTCTCTCTTTCTCTCAGTCTCTCTCACATCTCTCTCTCTCAATCTCTCTCTTTCTCTCAGTCTCTCTCACAGTCTCTCTCTCTCTCTCAGTCTCTCTCACATCTCTCTCTCACAGTCTCTCTCTTTCTCACAGTCTCTCTCTCTCTCTCAGTCTCTCTCACAGTCTCTCTCTTTCTCTCAGTCTCTCTCACATCTCTCTCACACAGTCTCTCTTTCTCTCAGTCTCTCTCACATCTCTCTCTCTCAGTCTCTCTCTTTCTCACAGTCTCTCTCTCTCTCTCAGTCTCTCTCACAGTCTCTCTCTTTCTCTCAGTCTCTCTCACATCTCTCTCTCTCAGTCTCTCTCCCACAGTCTCTCTCTCTCCGTCTGTCTGTCTCTCTCTTTCTCTCGGGAGGAGGAGATCTTGAACACTGGTTTTTAAAATGAAGAACATGACTTCATCATTTACAGTCACAGAGCCTGTGATGGAACAAGGAACACCAGAGGAAACCGTTATTTCCTGATCCTGTAGTTTAAACATCGATGCAGGAAATTTCAATGTGTAGCGGAGGGAGATTGTTGGTATGTGAGGGACAACTGGGCTGGCCCATGACAGGACCTTCCGTGCTTGGAGATTCCTGCAGTATGGAGGCTCTGAATAAACCCCACCGTGTCTCACTTAATGCTCCGTTTTCCCAGTGACCCTGGGTCCCTCGCCCTTAGTCTCACACGGTGTGAAGGACCTGAGAACACTGAGACCTTCAACAGTTCCCTCCTGCGGTACAGAAACGCCCGCCATCTCTCTCTCGAGAGAGAGACCAGGGGATTTAGCACGATGAGTTCGACCATCGTGGGCTTCACATCCTTTTAAAGACACGTGAGTATAAAGATTACTCGTTTTCGGGCTCTTACTCTCTGCCTCCCGACCCTTTCCCTCTCCTGCACTCTACCCTCTCCTACCCCCCTCCCACCCCTCTCCTTTCCCTCTCGTCAACCTCTCCTACTCCTCTCCCTCCTGTGCTCTAAACTCTCTCTTCCCTCTCTCCCACCCCACCTCCTTAACATCTCCTTATCCACTCCCTTCTCTGTCTTCTATCCCTCCCTCCTGCACTATAACCTCTGTCCCTTCCCCCAATCTCTTCTCTCTCTTCCCCCTCTTCTGTTCTCTTCCCTCTCTCTTCCCCCTCTCCTGTACTCTTCCCCCTCTCCTGTTCTCTTCCCTCTCTCTTCCCCCTCTCCTGTACTCTTCCCCCTCTCCTGTTCTCTTCCCTCTCTCTTCCCCCTCTCCTGTCCTCTTCCCTCTCTCTTCCCCCTCTCTTGTATTCTTCCCCTCTCCTGTTCTCTTCCCTCTCTCTTCCCCCTCTCCTGTCCTCTTCCCTCTCTCTTCCCCCTCTCCTGTACTCTTCCCCCTCTCCTGTTCTCTTCCCTCTCTCTTCCCCCTCTCCTGTCCTCTTCCCTCTCTCTTCCCCCTCTCCTGTCCTCTTCCCCCTCTCCTGTACTCTTCCCCCCTCCTGTTCTCTTCCCTCTCTCTTCCCCCTCTCCTGTCCTCTTCCCTCTCTCTTCCCCCTCTCCTGTTCTCGTCCCTCTCTCTTCCACCTCTCCTGTACTCTTCCCCCTCTCCTGTTCTCTTCTCTCTCTCCTGTTCTCCACCCTCTCCCTTTTGCATCTCCTGCATCGTACCCTCTCTCTTTATACTTGAAACATAAGGAAACATCCCAGAGTACTTTAGAAACGGAGGGATCTATTGCAAGTCGCAGCAGGGTGGAGAGGGAATGAAGAGATAGCCAGAAAGCCCATTTGAAGAGAGTAGGGGGCGACTTAGCCGGGCAATTTCAGCAAGAGAGCTCTAAACGGTGGGGAGACGGTGTCCGTGTTTGTGTCAGTGGAGATGGGGAGGAGTAAAGTGGGGGTTTGCACAGGGAATCATAATTGGAAGAGCGGAGGAATGGAGATTAATTAATGGCGATGTGTGTGGGGGAATGTGTAAGTGGGAACGTGGGCTGCTGAGGTGAGTCCGGTGTTGTTGGAGTGGCTTTTCAACAATTCATTCTGGGGATGTGGGCGTCGCTGGCGAGGCCGGCATTTATTGCCCATCCCTAGTTGCCCCCTGGGAAGGTGGCGGTGAGCTGCCTTCCTGAACCGCTGCAGTCATAAGAATATAAGAAATAGGAGCAGGAGTCGGCCATTCGGCCCCTCGAGCCTGCTCCGCCATTCAATCAGATCGAGGCTGATCTTCAACCTCAACTCCACTTTCCCGCCCAATCCCCATATCCCTTGATTCCCCAAGAGTCCAAAAATCTATTGATCTCAATCTTGACTATACTCAACGACTGAGCATCCACAGCCCTCTGGGGTAGAGAATTCCAAAGATTCACAACCCTCTGAGTGAAGAAATTCCTCCTCATCTCAGTCTTGAATGGTCGACCCCTTATCCTGAGACTATGCCCCCTAGTTCTAGACTCTCCAGCCAGGGGAAACAGCCTCTCAGCATCTACCCTGTCAAACCCCCTCAGAATCTTATATGTTTCAATGAGATCATCTCTCATTCTTCTAAACTCCAGAGAATATCGGCCCATTCTATTCAATCTCTCCTCATAGGACAACCCTCTCATCCCAGGAATTAATCTAGTGAACCTACGTTGCACTGCCTCTAAGGCAAGTATATCCTCCCTTAGATAAGGAGACCACAACTGTACACAGTACTCCAGGTGAGGTCCCACTAAAGCCCTGTACAATTGTAGTAAGACTTCCTCACTCTTGTACTCCAGCCCCCTTACAATAAAGGCCAACATTCCATTTGCCTTCCTAATTGCTTGCTGTACCTGCATGCTAACTTTCTGTGTTTCTTGTACCAGAACACCTAAGTCTGTCTGGACACCAACATTTAATAGTTTCTCATCATTTAAAAAATATTTTGTTTTTCTATTCTTCCTACCAAAGTGAATAACCTCACATTTCCCCACATTATACTCCATCTGCCACCTTCTTGCCCACTCACTTAACCTGTCTATATCCCTCTGCAGACTCTTTGTGTCCTCCTCACTGCTTACTTTCCCACCTAGCTTTGTATCGTCAGCAAACTTGGATACATTACACTCGGTCCCTTCATCCAAGTCATTAATATAGATTGTAAATAGCTGAGGCCCAAGCACTGATCCTTGCGATACCCCACTAGTTACAGCCTGTCAACCTGAGAATGACCCGTTTATCCCTACTCTCTGTTTTCTGTCCGTTAACCAATCCTCTATCCATGTTAATATGTTACCCCCAACCCCATGAGCCCTTATCTTGTGTAACAACCTTTTATGTGGCACCTTATCGAATGCCTTTTGAAAATCCAAATATACGACATCCACTGGTTCCCCTTTATCTACCCTGCTAGTTACATCCTCAAAAAACTCTAATAAATTTGTCAAACACGATTTCCCTTTCATAAAACCATGTTGACTCTGCCTAATCATATTATGATTTTCTAAGTGCCCTGTTACCACGTCCTTAATAATGGATTCCAGCATTTTCCCTACTATTAATGTCAGGCTAACTGGCCTGTAGTTCCCTGTTTTCTCTCTCCCTCCTTTCTTGAATAGTGGGGTTACATTTGCCACCTTCCAATCCACTGGGACCGCTCTAGAATCTAGGGAATTCTGGAAGATCAAAACCAATGCACCCACTATCTCTGCAGCCACCTCTTATAGAACCCTGGGATGTAGGCCATCAGGTCCAGGGGATTTATTGGCTTTTAGTCCCATTAGTTTCTCCAGTACTTTTTCTCTACTGATAATAATTACTTTAAGTTCCTCGCTCTCATTAGCCCCTTGCTTCCCATCATTTCTGGTATGCTTTTTGTGTCTTCTACTGTGAAGACAGATACAAAATATTTGTTTAACGCATCTGCCATTTCCTTATTCCCCATTATAATTTCTCCCGTGTGGTGAAGGTTCTCCCACAGTGCTGTTAGGAAGGGAGTTCCAGGATTTTGACCCAGCGACGATGAAGGAACGGCCGATATATTTCCAAGTCGGGATGGTGTGTGACTCGGAGGGGAACGTGCAGGTGGTGGTGTTCCCATGTGCCTGCTGCCCTTGTCCTTCTAGGTGGCGGACGACGCGGGTTTGGGAGGTGCTGTCGAAGATATTAAGCCTGAAAGTGACAAAGGCATGGATTAATAAATCTGTTGCGATTGTTTGAGGAAATTTGTCACCAGAATTTATTTGCTTGTTTCTCTGGTGCTCCATTGCTACACTCCACCCTATCTCAGCAATCTCCTGCAGCCCCACCTTCCATCAGACATTCTATGCTCTTCCAACTTGTGTGTCTCTCCCTCCTTCTGCTCAGCGGCAAAGCGTGAGGCAGCAGCACCCAAAGTTTCTTTCTACACCTCTCCCCTTTGGTGCGTCGGCCGTGACTCAGGTGGGTCGCAGCCTCTCTCCTCCGAGTCACAAAGTCTTGGGTTCGAGCCCCCACTCCAGAGACTTGAGCCCCATAATCCAGGCTGACACTCCCCGGTGTCAGAACTGAGGGAGCGCCGCACTGTCGGAGGGGCCGTCTTTCGGATGAGGCGATAAACCGAGGCCCCGTCTGCCCCTCTCGGGTGGGACGTAAAAGATCCCACGGCCGCTATTTCGAAGAAGAGCAGGGGGGAGTTCTCCCCGGTGTCCTGGGGCCGATATTTATCCCTCGACCAACATCACTAAAAAACAGATTATCTGATCATTACTACGTTGCTGTTTGTGGGATCTTGCTGTGCATAAATTGGCTGCCGCGTTTCCTACGTTACAACAGTGAGCACACTTCAAAAGTACTTCATTGGCTGTAAAGCGCTTTGGGACGTCCTGAGGTGGTGAAAGGCACGATAGAAATGGGAGTCTCTTTCTTTACCACACCCTCTTACTTGCTGTGAAAGCCTCCTCTCTGTGGGTGCCCACCACTCAATCGTTCTTCCTGCTCGCAGACCCCGTCCCCGCCCCCTTCCAACTTGTGGGCTGCGATATGGGCGTGAGTGGGCCGTCATTTGCTGCCCCCGTGCGGGCGCCGAAAGCTGAGAGAAATGGCTTGTCCAGAGAGCCTAGGATTTCATCGAATCATGCAACCTGACAGCACAGGAGGAGGCCATTCGGCCCATCGTGCCTGTGCCGGCTCTTTGAAAGCGCTGTCCAATTAGTCCCCACTCCCCGCTCTTTCCCCATAACCCTGCAAATTCGTCCTCGTCAGATACATGTCCAATTGCCTTCTGAAACTTCCCATGCAATCTGCTCCCACCGTCCTTTCAGGGAGCGCGTTCCAGATCATAACTACCCTCTGTGTGAAAAAATGTCTCCCCATCTCCCCCCTCTGGCTCTTTCGCCAATTATCTTAAATCCGTGTCCTCTGGTTACCGACCCTCCTGCCACTGGAAACAGTTTCTCCTTATTTACTCCATCAAAACCCCTCATGATTTTGAACGCCTCGATTAAATCTCCCCTTAACCTTCTCTGCTCTAAGGAGAACAATCCCAGCTTCTCCAGTCTCTCCACATAACTGAAGTCCCTCATCCCTGGTCCCATTCTGGTAAATCTCCTCCGCACCCTCTCCGAGGCCTTGACATCCTTCCTAAAGTGCGGTGCCCAGAATTGGACACAATACTCCAGCTGAGGCCCAACCAGTGTTTTATGAAGGGTTTAGTATGACTTCCCTGCTTTTGTATTCAATGTTCCTATTTACAAAGTCAAGTATCTCATACACTTTCTAAACCACCTTAACAGCTTGCCCTGCCACCTTCAGAGATTTGTGAATATGCCCCCCACTAGCGTCTCTCTGCTCTCGCACCCCCCTCAAAATAGTATCTCTTAAAAGGGTTAATCAAATGTTCAGACTGTGCTAGATTCAGTGTGACTGGGCATTGTGTAAGAATGATGGTGTAACTCTCATTATAAGTAAAATAGGATTGTGTAATGCGATCAGAAGGGATGTGAGGGCCTTTGCCTTGTTGTGTGGAGAAATTCACTTTTTCCAGTACGCACTGTTAAAACCCTTTCACTTCTCATTTCTGTTGGGCATCATCCTTTCTCCGTCTCAACCACGTCTAGACCTCTCCCGCTTTGGTGTGTCGGGCCGTGTCTCAGTGAGTAGCGCTCTCTCTCTCTCTCTCTCTTCCCCCCCTCTGGGTCAGAAGGTCGTGGGTTCGAGCCTCCCAACTCCAGAGACCGGAGCTCCCATAAACCCAGGCCGACGCTCCCCCAGTGCCAGCACTGCACTGTCGGAGGCGCTGACTTTCGGATGAGACGTTAAACCGAGGCTCCCGTCTGCCTTTTCGGGTGGGCGTGAAAGATCCCACGGCCACTGTTTCGAAGAAGAGCAGGGGGAGTCGGAATGGGGGAAACGCGGCAGCCAATTTGCGCACAGCAAGATCCCACAAACAGCGATGTGTTAATGACCGGAAAATCTGTTTTTTTTTTTTCAGTGATGTTGATTGAGGGATAAATATCGGCCCCAGGACACCGGGGGAGAACTCCCTCTTGCTCCTCTTCGAAATAGCGGCCGTGGGATCTTTTACGTCCCACCCGAGAGGGCAGACGGGAGCCTCGGTTTAGCGTCTCATCCGAAAGGTGGCCCCCCCGTGGTTGAATATCTTGTCGACAGTCAGGGTTCAGCGATGAAGAGCGGCCAGTGTGTGGGTGGGGGAGGCGTTGCCTGTCGTGTCCTCTGATGTCTAAGCTGTGATTTTCTTTTCCAGGTTCGTGAATGATTTAGGGTGAAACCCATCTCTGAACATGTGTGGCCCAGGGACGGCTGTGTTGTCCTTTGTGGCTTTTCTCCAAGGTACGAAAAAGGGCGTCATTAACCGGAGAGAGAGAAAGGGATAATGGGGGGTGGGGGGTCTGAATTAAAATCATAGTGGGGCTAAAACACGAAGGAAGGAGGAAGGAAGGGGGGAGGGAGGGAAGGAGGGAGGGAGGGAGAGAGGGAAGAAAGAGGGAGGGAGGGAAGGAGGGAAGAAAGAAGGAGGGAGGGAAGGAGGGAGGGAAGAAAGAGGGAGGGAGGGAAGGAAGGAGGGAAGAAAGAGGGGGGGGAGGGAGGGAGGGAAGGAGGGAAGGAAGAAAGAAAAAGGGAGGGAGGGAAGGACGGAGGGAAGGAAGGAAGAGGGGGGGAGGGAGGGAGGGAACGAGGGAGGGAAGGGGAGGGAAGAAAGAGGGAGGGAGAGAAGGAGGGAAGAAAGAGGGAGGGAGGGTGGGAAGGAGGGAAGAAAGAGGGAGGGAGTGAGGGAAGGAGGGAAGGAAGAGGGAGGGAGGGAGGGAAGGAGGGAAGGAAGAGGGAGGGAGGGTGGGAAGGAGGGAAGAAAGAGGGAGGGAGTGAGGGAAGGAGGGAAGAAAGAGGGAGTGAGGAAAGGAGGGAAGAAAGAAGGAGGGAGGGAAGGAGAGAAGGACGAGGGAGGGAGGGAAGGAGGGAAGAAAGAGGAAGGGAGGGAGGGAAGGAGGGAGGGAAGAAAGGAGGAAAGGAGAGGGAGGGGGAAGGAGGGAGGGAGGGAGGGAGGGAAGGAAGGAAGGAAGAAAGAAGTAAGAGTGAGTGACGGGCCATCTTGAAAGGCTGCGATCCATGTAGTGACATTGAAAAGAAATAGGAAGAAAGAACTCCCATTTCTATCGTGTCTTTCACCACCTCAGGACGTCCCAAAGCGCTTCACAGCCAATGAAGTAATTTTTTTGAAGTGTGGTCACTGTTGTAATGCGGGGAACGGGGCAGCCAATTTGCGCACAGCAAGATCCCACAAACAGCAACAACAACGAGCTTCACAGTGACAATATTTGACACCGAGCCACATAAGGAGATATTAGGACAGGTGACCAAAAGCTTGGTCAAAGAGGTAGATTTTAAGGAGGAGAGAGAGGCGGAGAGGTTTAGGGAGGGAATTCCAGAGCTTAGGGCCCAGGCAGCTGAAGGCACGGCCGCCAATGGTGGAGCGATGGGAATCGGGGGATGGACAAGAGGCCAGAATTGGAGGAGTGCAGAGATCTCGGAGGGTTGTAGGGGCTGGAGGAGGTTACAGAGATAGGGAGGGGGGCGAGGGGCAATGGAGGGATTTGAAAACCAGTTTTTAAGGAGGAGAGAGAGGTGGAGAGGTTTAGGGAGTGAACTCCAGAGCAATGTGATAATGACCAGATATTCTCTTTTAGTGATGTTGGTTGAGGGATAAATATCGTCCCCAGGACACCGGGGAGAACTCCCCCTGCTCTTCTTCAAAATAGTGGGCGGTGGGATCTTTTACACCCACCTGAGAGGGCAGATGGGGCCTCGGTTTAACGTCTCATCCGAAAGATGGCACCTCCGACAGTGCGACGCTCCCTCAGTACTGACCCTCCCACAGTGCAGCGCTCCCTCAGTACTGACCCTCCGACAGTGCGGCGCTCCCTCAGTACTGACCCTCCGACAGTGCAGCGCTCCCTCAGAACTGACCCTCCGACAGTGCAGCGCTCCCTCAGTACTGACCCTCCGACAGTGCAGCACTCCCTCAGTAATGACCCTCCGACAGTGCAGCGCTCCCTCAGTACTGACCCTCCGACAGTGCGGCGCTCCCTCAGTACTGACCCTCCGACAGTGCAGCGCTCCCTCAGTACTGACCCTCCGACAGTGCAGCGCTCCCTCAGTACTGACCCTCCGACAGTGCAGCACTCCCTCAGTAATGACCCTCCGACAGTGCGGCGCTCCCTCAGTACTGACCCTCCGACAGTGCGGCGCTCCCTCAGTACTGACCATCCGACAGTGCAGCACTCCCTCAGTAATGACCCTCCGACAGAGCAGCGCTCCCTCAGTACTGACCCTCCGACAGTGCGGCACTCCCTCAGTACTGACCCTCCGACAGTGCGGCGCTCCCTCAGTACTGGGCACTGGGAAATGTCACTGGCCAGAAGTGTTGGGGAACTCACCGCTGAGTTAGGAGAAGCAGCACTCACCAGGGGCCGCTGATCAGATCCCTTACTGGAAAGTGCATGAGGGGGTGGAGGGGGTGGAATGGCGAATGAGGTCCAGAACTGGTTTTGGGCGCGAGGCATCACACAGTCGAACAGCTGCCAAAATTCGCTGCCACTCCGATGAGGCAGGGTGGGGGAGTCCCGGTGGAGAGATACTTAAACTGAAAAGTATTGAGCCTCTCTCTCAGTGATGTGGAATGTGCTTCCTTCATTTCGCAGGTGTGCTTTCAACAGATTCGAACTGGACTGTGCAGATGCCCAGGGTTCTGACAGCACAGAAAGGCTTGTGTGTGACAATCCCCTGTAACTACAGTTACCCAAATGCTCTGGGTCCTACACAGCTTGTGGCCGTCTGGTACAAGGATTACGAACGTCCCTCACAGACCACAGTTTATCACACAATCCGAAGCAACGTAGACCAGGATTACAAGTCTCGCAGTCAGCTGGTGGGCAATCTGACCGAGATGAGTTGTTCCCTGATGATAAACAGTATCAGGAGTGCAGACAATGGAACATATCATTTCAGGATTGAGCTCGATAAGGAGAATTACACTGACGGAAACACGTATCTTGATTTAAAAATTTCAGGTACGTTTTATTACAACGAGTTTTACACTCAGCAAGGTGAGGGATGTCAGTGCTGGGATTGGAACAGTCTGCCTATCGGAGTCAGCAACAAACTCTCCCAGGGCACGGGTTAGATACAGAGTAAAGCTCCCTCTACACTGTCCCGTCAAACACTCCCAGGGCAGGTACAGGGTTAGATACAGAGTAAAGCTCCCTCTACACTGTCCCGTCAAACACTCCCAGGGCAGGTACAGGGTTAGATACAGAGTAAAGCTCCCTCTACACTGTCCCATCAAACACTCCCAGGGCAGGTACAGGGTTAGATACAGAGTAAAGCTCCCTCTACACTGTCCCGTCAAACACTCCCAGGGCAGGTACAGGGTTAGATACAGAGTAAAGCTCCCTCTACACTGTCCCATCAAACACTCCCAGGGCAGGTACAGGGTTAGATACAGAGTAAAGCTCCCTCTACACTGTCCCATCAAACACTCCCAGGGCAGGTACAGGGTTAGATACAGAGTAAAGCTCCCTGTACACTGTCCCATCAAACACTCCCAGGGCAGATATAGGGTTAGATACAGAGTAAAGCTCCCTCTACACTGTCCCATCAAACACTCCCAGGGAAGGTACAGGGTTAGATACAGAGTAAAGCTCCCTCTACACTGTCCCATCAAACACTCCCAGGGCAGGTACAGGGTTAGATACAGAGTAAAGCTCCCTCTACACTGTCCCATCAAACACTCCCAGGGCAGGTACAGGGTTAGATACAGAGTAAAGCTCCCTCTACACTGTCCCATCAAACACTCCCAGGGCAGGTACAGGGTTAGATACAGAGTAAAGCTCCCTCTACACTGTCCCCATCAAACACTCCCAGGGCAGGTACAGCACGGGATGTAGTGAAATAGTAAACATGTTATTTAATGACCATTTTGTTGGGTGAGGGTATCGAGGGATATGGAGCCAAGGTGGGCAAATGGAGTTAAGATACAGGTCAGCATGATCTAATTGAACGGCGGAACAGTCTCGAGGGGCTGAATAGCCTCCTCCTGTTTCCATGTACCTAAATCTGCTTTCTTCCCCCCCCGCTACAGATCTCGAAGAGAAACCCAACATATCATACTCTCCGCAAATCGTCAGCAATAAAACGACGACACTAACTTGCACGTTTGTGGATAATTGCAGTGGGATGGGACCGAACCTGACCTGGATTAATGAGACCATTCTAACCAATTCCGCCACCGTCACCTTGACCAAAAGGAGCAATTTGACGTCAGTATTTTCCACCTCTCTGACCTTCGTTCCCTCACACAGAGACATGGGTAAACAACTGGGATGCAAGGCCCAATACTCTGTCACCAACGCCGAGTCTCAGCAAACTCTTCTTCTCGATGTTAAATGTGAGTGTGGACTCACCCCGTCAGATGCTGTGAGATTCCCTCGACCGTCACCTCCAGACTCGACTATCCCAACGCTCCCCGGCCGGCCTCTTATCGTCCGCCCCATGTAAACTTCAGCTCCTCTGGAACTCCCCTAACTCACACAATATCCTTTAGGGAAGGAAACCTGCCCTCCTTTCCCGGTCTGGGCCTATTCGTGACTCCAGACCCACAGCAATGTGGTTGATTCGAAACTGCCCTCTGAAATGGCCGAGCAAGCCACTCAGTTGTACAATCCTGCTACGAAAAGTCATAATAAGAATAAAACCGGACGGACCACCCGGCATCGGACATGAAAAAGGCAAACCAAGCCCAGTCGACCCTGCAAAGTCCTCCTCACTAACATCTGGGGACTTGTGCCAAAATTGGGAGAGCTGTCCCACAGGCTAGTCAAGCAACAGCCTGACATAGCCATACTCACAGAATCATACCTTTCAGCCAACGTCCCAGACTCTTCCATCACCATCCCTGGGTATGTCCTGTCCCACCGGCAGGACAGACCCACCAGAGGTGGCGGTACAGTGATATACAGTCAGGAGGGAGTGGCCCTGGGAGTCCTCAACATTGACCCCAGACCCCATGAAATCTTATGGTATCAGGTCAAACATGGGCAAGGAAACCTCCTGCTGATTACCACCTACCGTCCTCCCTCAGCTGATGAATCAGTCCTCCTCCATGTTGAGCACCACTTGGAGGAAGCACTGAGGGTAGCAAGGGCACAGAATGTACTCTGGGTGGGGGACTTCAATGTCCATCACCAAGAGTGGCTCGGTAGCACCACTACTGACCGAGCTGGCCGAGTCCTGAAGGACGTAGATGCCAGACTGGGCCTGCGGCAGGTGGTGAGCGAACCAACACAAGGGAAAAACCTATTTGACCTCGTCCTCACCAATCTATCTGTCAGATGCATCTGTCCATGACAGTATTGGTAGGAGTGACCACCGCACAGTCCTCGTGGAGATGAAGTCCCGTCTTCGCACTGAGGACACCATCCAACGTGTTGTGTGGCACTACCATCGTGCTAAATGGGATAGATTCAGAACAGATCTAGCAGCTCCAAACTGGGCATCCATGAGGCGCTGTGGGCCATCAGCAGCAGCAGAATTGTATTCCAGCACAATCTGTAACCTCATGGCCCGGCATATTCCTCACTCTACCATTACCAACAAGCCAGGGGATCAACCCTGGTTCAATGAGGAGTGTAGAAGAGCATGCCAGGAGCAGCACCAGGCGTACCTAAAAATAAGGTGCCAACCTGGTGAAGCTACAACACAGGACTACTGAGCCACTCTTGGTGATGGACATTGAAGTCCCCCACCCAGAGTACATTCTGTGCCCTTGCTACCCTCAGTGCTCCCTCCAAGTGGTGTTCAACATGGAGGAGGACTGATTCATCAGCTGAGGGAGGGCGGTAGGTGGTAATCAGCAGGAGGTTTCCGTGCCCATGTTTGACCTGATGCCATGAGATTTCATGGGGCCCAGAGTCAATGTTGAGGACTCCCAGGGCCACTCCCTCCTGACTGTATATCACTGTACCGCCACCTCTGGTGGGTCTGTCCTGCCGGTGGGACAGGACATACCCAGGGATGGTGATGGAAGAGTCTGGGACGTTGGCTGAAAGATATGATTCTGTGAGTATGGCTATGTCAGGCTGTTGCTTGACTAGTCTGTGGGACAGCTCTCCCAATTTTGGCACAAGTCCCCAGATGTTAGTGAGGAGGACTTTACAGGGTCGACTGGGCTTGGTTTGCCGTTGTCGTGTCCGTTGCCTGGTGGTCCGATGCCGGGTGGTCCGTCCGGTTTTATTCTTATTATGACTTTTTTTAGCGAGATTTTACAACTGAGTGTCTTGCTAGGCCATATCAGAGGGTGATTAAAAATCAACCACATAAATACTGTGGCTACGAGAGCAGGTCAGAGGCTGGGTATTCTGTGGCGAGTGACTCACCTCCTGACTCCCCAAAGCCTTTCCACCATCTACAAGGCACAAGTCAGGAATGTGATGGAATACTCTCCACTTGCCTGGATGAGTGCAGCTCCAACAACACTCAAGAAGCTCGACACCATCCAGGACAAAGCAGCCCGCTTGATTGGCACCCCATCCACCACCCTAAACATTCACTCCCTTCACCACCGGCGCACTGTGGCTGCAGTGTGTACCATCCACAGGATGCACTGCAGCAACTCGCCAAGGCTTCTTCGATAGCACCTCCCAAACCCGCGACCTCTACCACCTAGAAGGACAAGGGCAGCAGGCATATGGGAACAACACCACCTGCACGTTCCCCTCCAAGTCACACACCATCCCGACTTGGAAATATATCGTCATTCCTTCATCATCGCTGGGTCAAAATCCTGGAACTCCCTTCCTAACAGCACTGTGGGAGAACCTTCACCACACGGACTGCAGCGGTTCAAGAAGGCGGCTCACCACCACCTTCTCGAGGGCAATTAGGGATGGGCAATAAATGCCGGCCTCGCCAGCGACGCCCACATCCCATGAATGAATAAAATAATGGCCTGTTCTTGCCCCCACCCACAACCCCATTCCCCCACTCCACCCCCCTCCCCACCGAGGCTCACATTGTTCTCCCAGTCCAGCAATGCCACGATTTTACAACTTTCAACCTCGTGTTCAAATCCCTCCATGGCCTCACCGCCCCTCCCTATCTCTGTAACCTCCTCCAGCCCCTACGACCCTCCGAGATCTCTGCGCTCCTCCAATTCTGGCCTCTCGCCCATCCCCCGATTTCCATCGCTCCACCATTGGCGGCCGTGCCTTCAGCTGCCTGGGCCCTAAGCTCTGGAATTCCCTCCCTAAACCTCTCCGCCTCTCTCTCTCTCCTCTTGTAAGATGTTCCTTAAAACCTACCTCTTTGACCAAGCTTTTGGTCACCTGTCCTAATATCCCCTCATGTGGCTCGGTGTCACATTTTGTCTGATTTACCCTCCTGTGAATTGCCTTGAGATGTTTTTCTATGTTAAAGGCGCTATATAAATGCAAATTGTTGTTGATCAGCTCTGGAATGTGTTGTGTAAAGTTGGGCTGAGAAAAAGCCTTCGGGCCCAGAAGGCATTTGATAAGGTCCCACATAAGAGACTGTTAGCTAAGATAGAAGCCCTTGGAATCGAGGGAAAAGTACGGACTTGGTTAGGAAGTTGGCTGAGCGAAAGGCGACAGAGAGTAGGGATAATGGGTAGGTACTCACATTGGCAGGATGTGACTAGTGGAGTCCCGCAGGGATCTGTCTTGGGGCCTCAATTATTCACAATATTTATTAACGACTTAGATGAAGGCATAGAAAGTCTCATATCTAAGTTTGCCGATGACACAAAGATTGGTGGGATTGTAAGCAATGTAGATGAAAACATAAAATTACAAAGCGATATTGATAGATTAGGTGAATGGGCAAAACTGTGGCAAATGGAATTCAATGTAGACAAATGTGAGGTCATCCACTTTGGATCAAAAAAGGATAGAACAGGGTACTTTCTAAATGGTAAAAAGTTAAAAACAGTGGATGTCCAAAGGGACTTAGGGATACAGGTACATAGATCATTGAAGTGTCATGAACAGGTGCAGAAAATAATCAAGAAGGCAAATGGAATGCTAGCCTTTATATCCAGAGGACTGGAGTACAAGGGGGCAGAAGTTATGCTGCAGCTATACAAAACCCTGGTTAGACCGCACCTGGAGTACTGTGAGCAGTTCTGGGCACCGCACCTTCGGAAGGACATATTGGCCTTGGAGGGAGTGCAGCGTAGGTTTACTAGAATGATACCCGGACTTCAAGGGTTAAGTTACGAGGAGAGATTACACAAATTGGGGTTGTATTCTCTAGAGTTTCGAAGGTTAAGGGGTGATCTGATCGAAGTTTATAAGATATTAAGGGGAACAGATAGGGTGGATAGAGAGAAACTATTTCCGCTGGTTGGGGATTTTAGGAGTAGGGGGCACAGTCTAAAAATTAGAGCCAGACCTTTCAGGAGTGAGATTAGAAAACATTTCTACACACAAAGGGTGGTAGAAGTTTGGAACTG
The DNA here is from genome assembly GCF_035084215.1 of Heptranchias perlo. Taxonomy (NCBI): domain Eukaryota; kingdom Metazoa; phylum Chordata; class Chondrichthyes; order Hexanchiformes; family Hexanchidae; genus Heptranchias; species Heptranchias perlo. The sequence goes on along the minus strand of NC_090366.1, from coordinate 13,929,507 downwards.
TCTTCCGCAAATGGCAATTGATACTAGCTCAATTGCTAAATTTAAATCTGAGATAGATAGCTTTTTGGCAACCAAAGGTATTAAGGGATATGGGCCAAAGGCAGGTATATGGAGTTAGATCACAGATCAGCCATGATCTTATCAAATGGCGGAGCAGGCAAGAGGGGCTGAATGGCCTACTCCTGTTCCTATGTTCCTATGTTAAACTTGTACAGAACCTTGGTTAGACCACACTTGGAGCACTGGGCACAGTTCTGGTCTCCATATACCTTAGTTAGACCACACTTGGAGCACTGTGTACAGTTCTGGTCTCCATATACCTTAGTTAGACCACACTTGGAGCACTGTGCACAGTTCTGGTTTCCATATACCTTAGTTAGACCACACTTGGAGCACTGTGTACAGTTCTGCTCTCCATATACCTTGGTTAGACCACACTTGGAGCACCGTGCACAGTTCTGGTCTCCATATACCTTAGTTAGACCACACTTGGAGCACTGTGCACAGTTCTGGTCTCCATATACCTTAGTTAGACCACACTTGGAGCACTGTGCACAGTTCTGGTCTCCATATACCTTGGTTAGACCACACTTGGAGCACCGTGCACAGTTCTGGTCTCCATATACCTTGGTTAGACCACACTTGGAGCACTGTGCACAGTTTTGGTCTCCATATACCTTGGTTAGACCACACTTGGAGCACTGTGCACAGTTCTGGTCTCCATATACCTTGGTTAGACCACACTTGGAGCATTGTTCACAGTTCTGGTCTCCATATACCTTGGTTCGACCACACTTGGAGCACTGTGCACAGTTCTGGTCTCCATATACCTTGGTTAGACCACACTTGGAGCACTGTGCACAGTTCTGGTCTCCATATACCTTGGTTAGACCACACTTGGAGCATTGTTCACAGTTCTGGTCTCCATATACCTTGGTTAGACCACACTTGGAGCACTGTGCACAGTTCTGGTCTCCATATTATAAAAAGGATATGGAGACTTCTATCAGGTCACCCCTCAGCCTTCTGTTTCCTCTGGAATAATAAATCCAAAATCAGGAGAAACTTCTTTACCCAGAGAGCGGTGAGAATGTGGAACTCGCTCCCACAAGGAGTGGTTGAGGTGAATAGTGTAGATGGATTTAAGGGGAAGCTGGATAAACACATGAGGGAGAAAGGAATAGAAGGATATGGTGATAGGGTGAGATGAAGTAGGGAGGGAGGAGACTCGTGTGGAGCATAAACACCGGGATAGACCAGTTGGGCCGAATGGCCTGTTTCTGTGCTGTGGACCCGATGTAATTCTATGTAATTCTATGACTAGACGGCCCAAAGATTGCGAAGATGTCGCCCATTTTGGTTACGGAGGGACATTCGGTCCAGGTCAACTGCAGCGTAACGAGTAATCCATTGTCCAACATAACGTGGTCGACAAGTAATCAAAACATCTTGGCTTCTGTCCTCAACAAAACGCTGGTACTTCAGTTTGATAACATCACGCGGAGAGAGCAGGGTCTTTATCACTGTCGGGCGTGGAATGACTACGGGAAAGCTAAACGAGGCATCAATATCACCGTTAACTGTAAGTACCCAACAGTTACCCTGAGATACACACGGCAGCAGATTGTGTTTCTTCAACAGAACTCTCTTCTTTGATTGAACAAGAGATTGCACCTTCACAAACAATCGGCGTGCACCTGAGAGATTTTAAATTCTTGATGTCGTGGAATATCGTTTTTGTCCTGGCAAAGATTCATGTTCATCAATAAGGGGATGTCGGTTCTGGGGACCAGAAACACTTTTAACAATCAAACGCTCCCAGGGCAGGTACAGGGTTAGATACAGAGTAAAGCTCCCTCTACACTGTCCCATCAAACACTCCCAGGGCAGGTACAGGGTTAGATACAGAGTAAAGCTCCCTCCACACTGTCCCATCAAACACTCCCAGGGCAGGTACAGGGTTAGATACAGAGTAAAGCTCCCTCTACACTGTCCCATCAAACACTCCCAGGGCAGGTACAGGGTTAGATACAGAGTAAAGCTCCCTCCACACTGTCCCATCAAACACTCCCAGGGCAGGTACAGGGTTAGATACAGAGTAACGCTCCCTCTACACTGTCCCATCAAACACTCCCAGGGCAGGTACAGCACGAGTTAGATACAGAGTAAAGCTCCCTCTACACTGTCCCATCAAACACTCCCAGGGCAGGTACAGGGTTAGATACAGAGTAAAGCTCCCTCTACACTGTCCCATCAAACACTCCCAGGGCAGGTACAGGGTTAGATACAGAGTAAAGCTCCCTCTACACTGTCCCATCAAACACTCCCAGTACAGGTACAGGGTTAGATACAGAGTAAAGCTCCCTCTACACTGTCCCATCAAACACTCCCAGGGCAGGTACAGGGTTAGATACAGAGTAAAGCTCCCTCTACACTGTCCCATCAAACACTCCCAGGGCAGGTACTGTGGGAGCACTGCACTGTCGGAGGGTCAGTACTGAGGGAGTGCTGCACTGTCGGAGGGTCAGTACTGAGGGAGTGCTGCACTGTCAGAGGGTCAGTACTGAGGGAGCACTGCACTGTCGGAGGGTCAGTACTGAGGGAGCGCTGCCCTGTCGGAGGGTCAGTACTGAGGCAGTGCTGCAATGTCGGAGGTGCTGTGTTTAGATGAGACATTAAACTGAGGGCCCCCATCTGCCCCTCTCAGGTGGGACGTAAAAGATCCCACGGCCACTATTTCGAAGAAGAGCAGGGGGGAGTTCTCCCCGGTGTCCTGGGGCCGATATTTATCCCTCAACCAACATCACTAAAAAAACAGATGATCTGGTCATTTATCACATTGCTGTTTGTGGGATCTTGCTGTGCGCAAATTGGCTGCCGCGTTTCCTACATTACAACAGTGACCACACTTCAAAAGGTACTTCATCGGCTGTAGAGCGCGAGGTCCTGCGGTCTTGAAAGGCACTGTATTATTGCAAGTTCTTTCTTTCTCTTCCTGTTTTGTAGCACGACGCACAAGGATACTGAACATCTTTTATTTCTCCGCCCTCTTTCCCCCCTTCCTCCTCTCCCTACACCCCCAACTCCTCACCCCCACCCCCCACATCGGCAGATGGACCGAGGATTAAGGCGATAAATGGGTCCGCGGTCGCACTGGAAGGCTTCACGTTTCAACGGGACTGTCTCGTGGACAGTTGGCCACCGTCCAGCATCACCTGGTCTAAAGGCGATACGGTCATCAGTAACGCTACCTCCAACCAATTAACCCTCTCGATCCACAGGGTGACGGACTCAGACTCCGGGTTGTACACCTGTTCAGCCCTGAATTCGTATGGAGCCACAAACTGTTCTCTTTACATCAGTGTGGAATGTAAGTGAATGGTAACAATTATAGAGAGAGCGCAGGAGCAGAGGGACCTGGGGGTGTACGTATACAAACCTTTGAAGGTGGCAGGACAAGCCGATAAGGATCCTGGTCTTTATTAAGTCGAGGCACAAAAGCAAGGAAGTTATCTTAGACCCTTTGCAAACCATTGGTTCGACCTCAGCTGGAGTATTGTGTCCAACTCTGGGCACCGCACTTTAGGAAGGATGTCCAGGCTTCGGAGAGGGTGCGGAGGAGATTTACCAGAATGGGACCAGGGATGAGGGACTTCAGTTACGTGGAGAGACTGGAGAAGCTGGGATTGTTCTCCTTGGAGCAGAGAAGGTTAAGGGGAGATTTAATCGAGGGGTTCAAAATCATGAAGGGGTTTTGACAGAGTAAATAAGGAGAAACTGTTTCCAGTGGCAGGAGGGTCGGTAACCAGAGGACACAGATTTAAAATAATTGGCAAAAGAACCAGAGGGGGAGATGAGGAGAATGTTTTTTACGCAGCGAGTTGTTCTGATCTGGAATGCGCTGCCTGAAAGGGCGGTGGAAGCAGATTCAATAATAACTTTCAAAAGGGGAATTGGATAAATACTTGAAGGGAAGAATTTCCAGGGCTCTGGGGAAAGAGCAGAGGGGGAGTGGGACTGATTGGATAGCTCTTTCAAAGAGCCGGCACAGGCACGATGGGCCGAATGGCCTTTTTCTGTGCTGTATGATTCCCAGTCACTGAGCGAGCAGGGTGATTCCTGTACCAATCGATGAGCGCGTCCAAAGAACAGAAAGCCATTGCTCGTTGCGAATGATTTTGTCCATTTCAGATTCCCCGAGGAACCTGTCCATCAGCTCGCTGGACAGCCGAGTGATCAACTCTTCCATTGAAACAGAAGAAGGGATGTCTGTATGTCTTCGCTGCTCTGTGGATAGTGTCCCAGCGTCTAACTTAACGTGGAGAGTGAACGGGATCGTACGGAATCAGAGCATCGGCAGCAATGAGTTATGGCTGCTGTTTGATAACGTCACGTACAAGGAGGACGGAAAGCATCAGTGTGTGGCAGAGAACGAGCATGGTACCGCTCCAAAATCAGTCACCATCACATTAAAATGTGAGTATTATGAACCCCTTCCCTTGCCAAGGTTCACGATGCAAGGCTGAGTTGCGATACGCACCGTCCAGTGCAAGGAGAAGGCCATTCAGCCCCTTGAATCTGTTACATAGGAGCAGGAGGAGGCCGTTCAGCCCCTCGAGCTTGTTACTAGGAACAGGAGTTGACCATTCAGCCCCTCGAGCCTGTTACATAGGAACAGAAGTTGGCCGTTCAGCCCCTCGAGCCTTTTACATAGGAAGAGGAGGAGGCCGTTCAGCCCCTCTGGTCTATCCCGGTGTTTATGCTCCACGCGAGCCTCCTCCCTCCCTACTTCATCTCACCCTATCACCATATCCTTCTATTCCTTTCTCCCTCATGTGTTTATCCAGCTTCCCCTTAAATCCATCTACACTATTCACCTCAACTACTCCTTGTGGGAGCGAGTTCCACATTCTCACCACTCTCTGGGTAAAGAAATTTCTCCTGAATTCCCGATTGGATTTGTTAGTGACTATCTTATATTTATGGCCCCCTAGTTTTGGACTCCCTCTCAAGAGGAAAAAAGCCTCTCTATTTCTAGCCTATCGAAACCCTTCTTAACTTTAAAGACCTCTATCAGGTCACCCCTCAGCCTTCTCTTTTCTAGAGAAAAGAGCCCCAGCCTGTTCAGTCTTTCCTGATAGTTATAACCTCTTAGTTCTGGGATCATCCTTGTAAATCTTTTTTGCACCTTCTCCAATGCCTCCATATCCTTTTTTATAATATGGAGACCAGAATTGTGCACAGTGCTCCAAGTGTGGTCTAACCAAGGTATATGGAGACCAGAACTGTGCACAGTGCTCCAAGTGTGGTCTAACCAAGGTATATGGAGACCAGAACTGTGCACAGTGCTCCAAGTGTGGTCTAACCAAGGTATATGGAGACCAGAACTGTGCACTGTGCTCCAAGTGTGGTCTAACCAAGGTATATGGAGACCAGAACTGTGCACTGTGCTCCAAGTGTGGTCTAACCAAGGTATATGGAGACCAGAACTGTGCACAGTGCTCCAAGTGTGGTCTAACCAAGGTATACGGAGACCAGAACTGTGCACAGTGCTCCAAGTGTGGTCCAACCAAGGTATATGGAGACCAGAACTGTGCACAGTACTCCTAGTGAGACCTAATCAAGGTTCTATACAAGTTTAACATAACTTCTCTGCTTTTCAATTCTATCCTCTGGAAATGAACCCCAGTGCTTGTTTTGCTATTTTTTGGCCTTATTAACCTGCGTCGCTACTTTCAGTGATTTGTGTATCTGTACCCCCAGATCCCTCTGTTCTCCTACCCCAGTTAGACTCTTATTATCCAAGCAGTATGTGGCCTCCTTTTTCTTCCTACCAAAATGCACCACCTCACACTTGTCTATATTGAAATTTGCTTGCCCATCCTGTAAGTTTATTAACGTCTTAATGTTTTTGGCTGGCTCCTCCGCCTCCTCTCTTTCAGATCCTCCCAAGGAAACAGCGGTGAGGGTCGTCGGGGCCGAGCATGGAATAAAAGAGGGGGACAACGTAACATTATCCTGTTTCAGCAAGAGTAACCCGCCGGCCACTAACTACAGCTGGTTCAGGATCGACGGGAGCAATAGGACTGAGTTAAACGCAAGGACAGCGTCCGTCAATCTGGGTCTTGTAACGCGGGAGCTCGATGCTTGGTTCTACTGCACGGCGGGAAACACAATGGGCTCCAGCAACTCCATCCCGTTCTTCGTCAGTGTGGAGTGTAAGTGTTTTACGTTTCGTGGCTGAACAGATTGGAATTCACTGAGATACAGTTGAGGGCAGGTCCTCACCGTCTCCCGTGAACCTCCCACATCTTCTCCGTGCTGGACGTTGACTCCAAGAAGCTCGGTCTCGCCTCTTGTGTCAAACACTCTTTTCCCCTCGACCACACCTGACTCCCAACTCTGGCCCAGGATTTGAATCCTGCTCCTGGGGAAGGTTCTCTGAACTCTTCTTGTTGAAGGATACAAGGAAAAGTTTCTGGTCTCACAGATCATCCCTCGCTCCCCTCCAACCTAGAACCTTTCCTGTTACTCCACGACTGTCATTTTTTTACCTCATAATTACTCAGCTCTTATCAACGTCCCTCCCAAGCTCCAAATCGCTCGTCCCACATCCCCTTCCTCCTGCCTGCATGACCGAGACATACCACGCTGTCTCCCACTCCAACATATTCTTTACCAGCCCCTCAAAACCAGTGGAATTCTTCCCCTCCCTCAGACTTCCCGTCCTCCTACAATCTGTGGACTTTCTAAACCCAAGATTGGCTTCATCGAATCCCCCAGTGTCCTCATGCTCTTTGCCTTCTCTTCCACTATTGTTTCAGAGAGTCAGCCTTGGCTCAGTGGGCAGTGCTCTCTCTCTCTCTCTCACTTCTGAGGCAGATGGTCATGGATTCAAGTCCAGAGACCTGAGCACATAATCTAGCCTGATGCTCCCAGTGCCAGTACGGAGGGAGGGCTGCACTGTCGGAGGTGTTAGATACAGAGTGACGCTCCCTCTACACTGTCCCATCAAACACTCCCAGGGCAGGTACAGGGTTAGATACAGAGTAAAGCTCCCTCTACACTGTCCCGTCAAACACTCCCAGGGCAGGTACAGGGTTAGATACAGAGTGACGCTCCCTCTACACTGTCCCATCAAACACTCCCAGGGCAGGTACAGGGTTAGATACAGAGTAAAGCTCCCTCTACACTGTCCCATCAAACACTCCCAGGGCAGGTACAGGGTTAGATACAGAGTGACGCTCCCTCTACACTGTCCCATCAAACACTCCCAGGGCAGGTACAGGGTTAGATACAGAGTAAAGCTCCCTCTACACTGTCCCATAGTTTTAGTTAGGGAGCTTTACTCTGTATCTAACCCGTGCTGTACCTGCCCTGGGAGTGTTTGACGGGACAGTGTAGAGGGAGCTTTACTCTGTATCTGACCCTGTACCTGCCCTGGGAGTGTTTGATGGGACAGTGTAGAGGGAGCTTTACTCTGTATCTGACCCTGTACCTGCCCTGGGAGTGTTTGATGGGACAGTGTAGAGGGAGCTTTACTCTGTATCTAACCGTGTACCTGCCCTGGGAGTGTTTGATGGGACAGTGTGGAGGGAGCTTTACTCTGTATCTAACCCCGTGTACCTGCCCTGGGAGTGTTTGATGGGACAGTGTAGAGGGAGCTTTACTCTGTATCTAACCCTGTACCTGCCCTGGGAGTGTTTGATCAATGTGGTGAGTTCTGAGGAGAGGGTTGAACCTTTGAACTCTTGACCCTTGCACCCGGTCACCTCTCCCGCGCTCTCTGGTTTTTTCGTTTCGGTCTTCCAACCTCTACAGCAGTTTTTTTTTTGCAATTCTGTCCCAACATTCTGTTTTACGCCCTTAGATAAGCCGGAGATTTCCGATGTGTCGGAGTGCGCTTGGAGGGACCAGGGCATTACCTGCGTCTGCGCGGCCAGATCCAACCCTCCGGGTAACCTCACGTGGCACCTCCCCCGCGGCAACTTCACCGGCAACCAGACGCACGGCCATCTGGCGACGTCGCGGGTCAGCAACGGGCATCTGGTGACGGGCACACTGACCCTGAGGGGACGAGAGGATGAGAAGGAGGTGAAGGCCATCTGCTCGGTTAGAAACGAACACGGAGAGGCGAGGTTCAAGGTGTATCTGTGGGTCAAAGGTGAGAGAACCTTCTGGAATCACCCTTGTTTCTAAATATCTGGTACAAAAAGAGAGACTCCCATTTCTACAGCGTCTTTCACCACCTCAGGACGTCCCAAAGCGCTTTACAGCCAATTAAGTATTTTTTTGAAGTGTGCTCACTGTTGTAATGTAGGAAACACGACAGCCAATTTACGCACAGCAAGATCCCACAAACAGCAATGTGATAAATGACCAGATCATCTGTTTTTTTAGTGATGTTGGTTGAGGGATAAATATCGGCCCCAGGACACCGGGGAGAACTCCCCCCTGCTCTTCGTCCCACCTGAGAGGGCAGAGGGGGACCTCGGTTTAACGTCTTGTCCGAAAGATGGCACCTGCAACAGTGCAGCGCTCCCTCAGTACTGACCCTCCGACAGTGCGGCACTCCCTCAGTACTGACCCTCCGACAGTGCGGCGCTCCCTCAGTACTGACCCTCCGACAGTGCAGTGCTTCCTCGGTACTGACGCTCTGACAGTGCAGCGCTCCCTCGGTACTGACCCTCCGACAGTGCAGCGCTCCCTCGGTAATGACCCTCCGACAGTGCAGCGCTCCCTCAGTACTGACCCTCCGACAGTGCGGCACTCCCTCAGTACTGACCCTCCGACAGTGCGGCGCTCCCTCAGTACTGACCCTCCGACAGTGCGGCACTCCCTCAGTACTGACCCTCCGACAGTGCGGCGCTCCCTCAGTACTGACCCTCCGACAGTGCAGTGCTCCCTCGGTACTGACGCTCTGACAGTGCAGCGCTCCCTCGGTACTGACCCTCCGACAGTGCAGCGCTCCCTCGGTAATGACCCTCCGACAGTGCAGCGCTCCCTCAGTACTGACCCTCCGACAGTGCAGCGCTCCCTCAGTACTGACCCTCCGACAGTGCAGCGCTCCCTCGGTACTGACGCTCTGACAGTGCAGCGCTCCCTTGGTACTGAACCTCCGACAGTGCGGCGCTCTCTCAGTACTGACCCTCCGACAGTGCGGCGCTCCCTCAGTACTGACCCTCCGACAGTGCGGCGCTCCCTCTGTACTGACCCTCCGACAGTGCGGCGCTCCCTCAGTACTGACCCTCCGACAGTGCAGCGCTCCCTCGGTACTGACCCTCCGACAGTGCAGCGCTCCCTCGGTAATGACCCTCCGACAGTGCAGCGCTCCCTCAGTACTGACCCTCCGACAGTGCAGCGCTCCCTCAGTACTGACCCTCCGACAGTGCAGCGCTCCCTCGGTACTGACCCTCCGACAGTGCGGCGCTCCCTCAGTACTGACCCTCCGACAGTGCGGCGCTCCCTCAGTACTGACCCTCCGACAGTGCGGCGCTCCCTCAGTACTGACCCTCTGACAGTGCGGCGCTCCCTCGGTACTGACCCTCCGACAGTGCAGCGCTCCCTCGGTAATGACCCTCCGACAGTGCAGCGCTCCCTCAGTACTGACCCTCCGACAGTGCAGCGCTCCCTCAGTACTGACCCTCCGACAGTGCAGCGCTCCCTCGGTACTGACGCTCTGACAGTGCAGCGCTCCCTTGGTACTGAACCTCCGACAGTGCGGCGCTCTCTCAGTACTGACCCTCCGACAGTGCGGCGCTCCCTCAGTACTGACCCTCCGACAGTGCGGCGCTCCCTCAGTACTGACCCTCCGACAGTGCGGCGCTCCCTCAGTACTGGGCACTGGGGGAGTGTCGACCTGCAATTATGGGGCTCGAGTCTCTGGAGTGGGGGCTCGAACCCACGACCTTCCGACTCAGAGGCGAGAGAGAGAATGTGCTAACCACTGAGTCACGGCCGACACCGCGGCCATGGCATTTGCGATGATTTGGAGGATCTTCCACATTCATCCTGCGCTGCCTCTCACCTGATGCAATAACTCCTGATTTGTCTTCCCAGGGAGAGGCCCCTATCTATCGGAGATGCTGATCCCAGTGGTGGTTGGTGCTGCTGGAATGCTCATCTTATCCTTAATATTCTGTCAGATTATCGTGTGTTGCAAGAGGTAAGTGAACATTCTGATAAGAACGAAAAGAACTCGCATTTCTACCGCGCCTTTCACAACCTCAGGACGTCCCAAAGCGCTTTACGGCCAGTGAAGTACTTTTTTTTTCGAAGTGTGGTCACTGTTGTAATGCAGGAAACGCGGCAGCCAATTTGCGCACAGCAAGATCCCACAGGCAGCAATGTTGAGAGATAAATATCGGCCCCAGGACACCGGGGAGAACTCCCTCTGCTCTTCTTCCAATTAGTGGCCGTGGGATCTTTTACGTCCCACCTGAGAGGGGCAGACGGGCTGAAAGATATCTCAACCGTCTGTTCCCATGGCACCATTTAAAGGGCAGAGTGTTCTCCCAATACTCTGGCCAACTTTCCCCAAATATTAACTCAGAGTCGGTTTGATCTTGTTCTGCAAACTAGCTGTTGTTTCCTCCTCTGTCCACCCATCCTGTCCACTTCTCCTTCTCCCTTTTTATCCTTTTTTTCAGTCATTTTCCTTCTCATTCTTTCTCTCTCTTTTCCCTCTATTTCGTTCACTTTCATTCATTCTCTCTCTTCCTTTCTCTCCTTTCTCTCTTTAATTATTATAGCGATTAAGCTCTTTTCCAGCCGGCACAGACATGATGGGCCATAACTTTCTATGATTCTATGATTCTCTCTCTTTCATTCGTTCTCTCACTTGCTTTCTCTCCTTTCTCAGTCTCTTGCGTTAATTCTCTCTCTTGCTTCCTCTCCTTTCTCACTCATTCATTCGTTCTCTCTCTTGCTCACCCTCCTTTCTCATTCATTCATTCGTTCTCTCTCTTGCTTTCTCTCCTTTCTCATTCTCTCAATCGTTCTCTCTCTCGCTTCCTCTCCTTTCTCACTCACTCGTTCATTCCCTCTCTTGCTTCCTCTCCTTTCTCACTCTCATGCATTATCTCTCTCGCTCTCTCCCCCTTTTTCACTCTCTCATTCATCCTCTCTTATTTTCTCCCTTTTCGCCCACTCGCTCGATCTCTCTCTGTTACCTTCTCACCTTCCTTCCCTCTCTCCCTCTCTTCCCTCCTCCCCTTCGGCAGAGCCTGAACCCTCTCTCGTTCGTTCTGTCTCTCTATTACCTTCTCTCCCACTCTCTTCTCTCTCTCTCTCTCTCTCTCTCACGCTGGCCGTGCGAGTTTGCCTTTCCGGAATTCATGCAGCACGGTCAAAAGGAACGGGGAAATGGAAGATGGAGATGGTGACTGAGAGAGGACGTGATTCCTGGAAGTGTTTACACTGGCCGGCCAGGGAACGAAAGCTGCACGGCTCTGAAATAACCAGAGTATAAACTTTCCTTTCTTGTCTTCTTCATTTCAGAAAGGTGAAATCGGCAGCAAACAATTCCACAGAGATGCAAGTCCTGACAGCTGAGCCCTCTCCAGTACTGACGGCCAGCATGGTACGGACCCCTTCATTTATTTGTCGGTTACAACATTTCCCTCTTTCTCCTCTGGAAGGTGCCAATTCTCGCTCGTGTAGAGTCGAGAGAGAGAGAGAAACTATTGCCTCTACTTTGGGGTGGGTGGGGTAGTCCAGAACAAGGGGAGGGGCGCGTGGGCATAACCTTCAAATTAGATGCTACCAAAACTGAGAGGATATCCTTATCAAGAAAGGTCGAACAGGCTGGGGCTCTCTTCTCTATGACGCAGGTTAATAAGGCCATAAAAAAAAGCAAACCAAGGACTGGGGGGTCATTTCTAGAGGGACAGAATTAAAAAGCTGAGAAGTTATGTTAAAATTATATAGAACATTGGTTAGACCACACTTGGAGCACAGTGCACAGTTCTGGTCTCCATATACCTTGGTTAGGCCGCACTTGGAGCACTGTGCACAGTTCTGGTCTCCATATACCTTGGTTAGACCACACTTGGAGCACTGTGTACAGTTCTGGTCTCCATATACCTTGGTTAGACCACACTTGGAGCACTGTGCACAGTTCTGGTCTCCATATACCTTGGTTAGGCCACACTTGGAGCACTGTGCACAGTTCTGGTCTCCATGTACCTTGGTTAGACCACACTTGGAGCACTGGGCACAGTTCTGGTCTCCATATACTTTGGTTAGACCACACTTGGGGCACTGTGCACAGTTCTGGTCTCCATATACCTTGGTTAGGCCGCACTTGGAGCACTGTGCACAGTTCTGGTCTCCATATACCTTGGTTAGACCACACTTGGAGCACTGTGCACAGTTCTGGTCTCCATATACCTTGGTTAGGCCACACTTGGAGCACTGTGCACAGTTCTGGTCTCCATGTACCTTGGTTAGACCACACTTGGAGCACTGTGCACAGTTCTGGTCTCCATATACTTTGGTTAGACCACACTTGGGGCACTGTGCACAGTTCTGGTCTCCATATACCTTGGTTAGACCACATTTGGAGCACTGTGCACAGTTCTGGTCTCCATGTACCTTGGTTAGACCACACTTGGAGCACTGTGCACAGTTCTGGTCTCCATATACCTTGGTTAGACCACACTTGGAGCACTGTGCACAGTTCTGGTCTCCATGTACCTTGGTTAGACCACACTTGGAGCACTGTGCACAGTTCTGGTCTCCATATACCTTGGTTAGACCACACTTGGAGCACTGTGTACAGTTCTGGTCTCCATATACCTTGGTTAGACCACACTTGGAGCACTGTGCACAGTTTTGGTCTCCATATACCTTGGTTAGACCACATTTGGAGCACTGTGCACAGTTCTGGTCTCCATGTACCTTGGTTAGACCACACTTGGAGCACTGTGCACAGTTCTGGTCTCCATATACCTTGGTTAGACCACACTTGGAGCACTGTGTACAGTTCTGGTCTCCATATACCTTGGTTAGACCACACTTGGAGCACTGTGCACAGTTCTGGTCTCCATATACCTTGGTTAGACCACACTTGGAGCACTGTGCACAGTTCTGGTCTCCATATACCTTGGTTAGACCACACTTGGAGCACTGTGCACAGTTCTGGTCTCCATGTACCTTGGTTAGACCACACTTGGAGCACTGTGCACAGTTCTGGTCTCCATATACCTTGGTTAGACCACACTTGGAGCACTGTGCACAGTTCTGGTCTCCATGTACCTTGGTTAGACCACACTTGGAGCACTGTGCACAGTTCTGGTCTCCATATTATAAAATGGATATAGAGGCACTGGAGACGGTGCAAAAAAGATTTACAAGGTTGATACCAGAACTGAGAGGTTATAACTATCAGGAAAGACTGAACAGGCTGGGACTCTTTTCTGCAGAAAAGAGAAAGCTGAGGGGTGACCTGATAGAGGTCTTTAAGATAATGATAGGGTAGACGTAGAGAAAATGTTTCCACTTGTCACTAATAAATCCAATAGTGAATTCAGGAGAAACTTCTTTACCCAGAGAGTGGTGAGAATGTGGAACTCGCTCCCACAAGGAGTAGTTGAGGTGAATAGTGTAGATGGATTTAAGGGGAAGCTGGATAAACACATGAGGGAGAAAGGAATAGAAGGATATGGTGATAGGGTGAGATGGAGTAGGGAGGGAGGAGGCTCGTGTGGAGCATAAACACCGGGATAGACCTGTTGGGCTGAATGGCCTGTTTCTGTGCTGTAGTTTCGATGTAACTCAATGTAGCATAGGCCGTTCAGGGGTGATGTCGGGAAGCACTTCTTCACACAAAGGGGAGTGGAAATCTGGAACTCTCTCCCCCAAAAAGCTGTGGAGGCTGGGGGCAAGACTGGGATTGATAGATTTTTGTTGGGTAAGGGGATCATGGGATATAGAGCTAAGGCGGGTAAATGGAGTTAAGGTACAGATCAGCCATGATTTAATTGAATGGCGGAACAGGCTCGAGGGGCTGAATGGCTTCCTCCTGTTCCTATGGTAACAGGCTCGAGGGGCTGAATGTCCTACTGTTCCTATGGTAACAGGCTCAAGGGGGCTGAATGGGCGTCCTCCTGTTCCTATAGTAACAGGCTCAAGGGGGCTGAATGGGCCTCCTCCTGTTCCTATAGTAACAGGCTCGAGGGGCTGAATGTCCTACTGTTCCTATGGTAACAGGCCCGAGGAGGCTGAATGGGCCTCCTCCTGTTCCCACGACACTCGGAGGAGCCTGAACAGTAAATAAACGGTTGAGCGAGAGACCCTCTTTGTTCCCTTTGCAGCCGGAGGAGAACGGAGAGTTGGCCGATGGCAGTGGAGACGAGGAGGGCGGAGAGGCGGGGAGCCTCAAGCAGGTGGAGAACGGGGAGGCTGGACAGGTGGAGGAGCAGGAGGAGCTGGAACTTCACTACGCCTGCATCGACTTCTCCAAGGTCCGTTTGACCGAGGGGATCGTCGGGACTAGAGACAGCACCCAGTACGCCGAGATTAAACAGGAGTGAGCCCAGGGGAAGGAGTCATACAAGGGTTTGACTTCCGATCTCTGAATTTTGGGAACCGTTGTTTTAGAGGCTATGTCTGTGGGTGTCTTTGTTTCTTCTAGCCTCGACTATTCCAATGTTCTCCTGACCGGCCTCCCACCATCCGTGACAAGCAGCTCATCCCAAATTCTGCTGCCCCCGTATCCTACCCCCGCACCGAGTCCCGTTCACCCATCACTCCCTGAGCTCGCTGACCTACATTGGCTCCCGGTCCGGCATCGCCTCGAATTTAAAACTCTCATCCTCCGGTTCAAATCCCTCCATGGCCCTCGCCCTCCCCTCCCTATCTCTGTAACCTCCTCCGAGATCTCTGCGCTCCTCCAATTCTGGCCTCTTGTCCATCCCCCTGATTTCCATCGCTCCACCATTGGCGGCCGTGCCTTCAGCTGCCTGGGCCCTGAGCTCTGGAATTCCCTCCCTAAACCTCTCCGCCTCTCTCTCTCCTCCTTTAAGACGCTCCTTAAAACCTACCTCTTTGACCGAGCTTTTGGTCACCTGTCCTAATATCTCCTTATGTGGCTCGGTGTCAAATTTTGTTTGATAATCGCTCCTGTGAAGCGCCTTGGGACGTTTTACTACGCAAGTTGTTGACTGATGGGCAGTCTTGACTTTAGAAGGTTGTTAATACACTGAAGGGAGACAATTCAGGGATTTCACCATTGTATAGAGAGCTTTGAATGCTATTGGAGGAGTGGAGCTCGACAGGGGACATAAGCCAGGTTTTTTTCAAGCAACAAACAACAACGTGAGCCTCTATAGTGCCTTTAACGTAGTAAAATGACCCAAGGTGCTTCACAGGGAAAAATTTGACCCCAAACCACATAAGGAGATATTAGGACAGGTGACCAAAAGCTTGGTCAAAGAGGTAGGTTTTAAGGAGCGACTTAATGGAGGAGAGAGAGGCGGAGAGGTTTAGGGAGGGAATTCCAGAGCTCAGGGCCCAGGCAGCTGAAGGCACGGCCGCCAATGGTGGAGCGATGGGAATCGGGGGATGGGCAAGAGGCCACCTCGGCTCAGACCAGGTAAGGACGGCAGCTCCCCTTCCCTGAAGGAGATTAGTGAACCAGTTGGGTTTTTAACAACAATGGTGGGATTTGAGTTCGGGGTTCGCTGTCTGACCCCTCCCAGTCTGGAGGTCGCCGTCTGACCCCTCCCAGTCTGGAGGTCGCCATCTGACCCCTCCCAGTCTGGAGGTCGCCATCTGACCCCTCCCAGTCTGGAGGTCGCCGACTGACCCCTCCCAGTCTGGGGGGTCGCCGTCTGACCCCTCCCAGTCTGGGGGTCGCCGTCTGACCCCTCCCAGTCTGGAGGTCGGTGTCTGACCCCTCCCAGTCTGGAGGTCGGTGTCTGACCCCTCCCAGTCTGGGGGGCGACGTCTGACCCCTCCCAGTCTGGAGGTCGGTGTCTGACCCCTCCCAGTCTGGAGGTCGGTGCCTGACCCCTGGCTGCAATTAACGAACTGTTCTAAGTCCTTGGAAACGTGGATTGCTAAATTTAAATGTTAGATTTACGATCTGATGTCTGAACACTCCCGAAATGGCTGTCAGCCCAGGAAGTTGCTTAATATGTACTAGTATTCCCGCACTTACAAATCCGTTACTTCCTTATAACGATACCCACCTTCTCGTTTATAATGTGCGGCGGACACACTGCTGTGGGATGGAGAGGATGATTGCCGCTCTCGTCAGTAATCGCAGCAAATGTTGGCTTTTCCCCAAGGCCCGTCTCTTGATTCTAGTCCACAACTGATGGGTTGCACGTTTAGTTCAAGCAGCCAGTTGAGTTTTCTGCAGCCTCTGCCCAGCTCCTGACCCGGGACTGCTTGACGCTAACTGAGGGTGCCTGAGTCGGGCAGAGCCTCCCCTCCGCCAGCACTAAGAGTTCGATGAATACTTTTAAATAAAGATTCACCGTGGGAGTATAGAATCGTACAGTGCAGGAGGAGGCCGTTCGGCCCATCGTGCCTGTGCCGGCTCTTTGAAAGAGCTATCCAATTAGTCCCACTCCCCCCACTGCTCTTTCCCCCGTAGCCCTGCAAATTTCACCTTCACAAGTATTTATCCAGTTCCCCTTTTGAAAGTTATTATTGAATCTGCTTCCACCGCCCTTTCAGGCAGCGCATTCCAGATCAGAACAACTCGCTGCGTAAAAAACATTCTCATCTCCCCCTCTGGTTCTTTTGCCAATTACCTTAAATCTGTGTCCTCTGGTTACCGACCCTCCTGCCACTAGAAACAGTTTCTCCTTATTTACTCTATCAAAACCCCTCATGATTTTGAACCCCTCGATTAAATCTCCCCTTAACCTTCTCTGCTCTAAGGAGAACAATCCCAGCTTCTCCAGTCTCTCCACATAACTGAAGTCCCTCATCCCTGGGACCATTCTGGTAAATCTCCTCTGCACCCTCTCCAAGGCCTTGACATCCTTCCTAAAGTGCGGTGCCCAGAATTGGACACAATTCTCCAGCTGGGGCCCAACCAGAGTTTTATAAAGGTTTAGTACTCTGCTCCTCTATTTATAAAGCTCAGGATCCCATCTACATTTGTTTTTAACAGCCTTATTGATTTGTTCTGCCACCTTCAAGGATTTGAAGGTTCACTAGATTAATTCCTGGGATGAGAGGGTTGTCCTATGAGGAGAGATTGAGCAGAATGGGCCCACACTCTCTGGAGTTTAGAAGAATGAGAGGTGATCTCATTGAAACATATAAGATTCTGAGGGGGCTTGACAGGGTAGATGCTGAGAGGCTGTTTCCCCTGGCTGGAGAGTCTAGAACCAGGGGGCATAGTCTCAGGATAAGGGGTCGGCCATTTAGGACTGAGATGAGGAGGAATTTCTTCACTCAGAGGGTTGTGAATCTTTGGAATTCTCTACCCCAGAGGGCTGTGGATGCTCAGACGTTGAGTACATTCAAGGCTGAGATCGATAGATTTTTGGGCTCTAGGGGAATCAAGGGGATCGGGCGGGAAAGTGGAGTTGAGGTCGAAGATCAGCCATGATCTGATTGAATGGCGGAGCAGGCTCGAGGGGCCGAATGGCCTACTCCTGCTCCTATCTCTTATGTTCTGATGATTTGTGTCTGTAGACCCTCAGGGAGGAAGCTGTGAGCTCTTAAAATTCAGGCAACCACCTAATGCTTCCTGATATACTTTGTTTCTCGCTCCTCTTTTCAACCTTGCTGGCATCCATTGGCGTTGGCCGCGGGTTGCCAACTCTGGCTGGATGTAATCCTGGAGGTTCGATCACATGCCCTCCTCCCTCCAATGGCGCCCGGCCCCCAAGGCCGCGTCAACGACCAATCGGATGACTCTTCGCTGTTGCTTTCTTCTCTTCCAGCTCCCAACATTTTTTTATAACTCCCAGCGGTGTCCTGGAGATCAATCTTCAGTCCCTGGAGACTCCAGGGCAATTCCTGGAGACTCCAGGGCAATTCCTGGAGAGAGTTGGCAACCCCCCCCCCAACTTCTTTGGCCCCTCAGAGAGCTTTTAATCCCCTCAATTTTAAAAGAGACGGCTCACGGGTTGACATAAGGTTTCACAAAGCTATGATTTTGGCGCGGTTTGCTTAGGATTCCAACATCCTGTTATTGCTCGCTCATGAAAAGCACTTTTAAAAGAATATATTTTAAAGTTGTAAACTCTGGCAAAATTTGTGACAGCTCATATTAAAACGAAACTCGCCCTGTTCTGGTTTTTAAGTTAACAGCTCTGAGTAAATACGAGAAAAAAAACATTTACTGAAAATGCAGTGGCTTCAAATTGTGCAGAGAATCGAACATAAATTTGCGAATTTTGTTTCAAAGTGACAGTTCTCTTTCACCGAGTGTAAATTAATGAGATTTATATAAAGTTACATTGTGACCACAGAACAAAATGCTTGATGGAATTTGTCAGGCAATCACTGTCTTTCAGAAGAATCCTTTCTTTTAATATTCGTTCATGGGATGTGGGCGTCGCTGGCGAGGCCGGCATTTATTGCCCATCCCGAGTTGCCCCTTGAGAAGGTGGTGGTGAGCCGCCTTCTTGAACCGCTGCAGTCCGTGTTCGTGATAATGAAGGAAAGGACTCCCATTTCTACAGCGCCTTTCACCACCTCAGGACGTCCCAAAGCGCTTTACAGCCAAAAAAATACTTTATTTCTGAAGTGCGGTCACTGTTGCAATGTAGGAAACGCGGCAGCCAATTTGCGCACAGCAAGATCCCACAAACAGCAATGTCCGACATGATCAGATAATCTGTTTTAGTGATGTTGGTTGAGGGATAAATATTGGCCCCAGGGCACCGGGGAGAACTCCCCCTGCTCTTCTTCGAAATAGTGGCCGTGGGATCTTTTATGTCCCACCTGAGAGGGCAGACGGGGGCCTCGGTTTAACGTCTCGTGCGAAAGACGGCACCTCCGACAGTGCAGCGCTCCCTCAGTACTGACCCTCCGACAGTGCGGCGCTCCCTCAGTACTGACCCTCCGACAGTGCGGCACTCCCTCAGTACTGACCCTCCGACAGTGCGGCGCTCCCTCAGTACTGACCCTCCGACAGTGCGGCGCTCCCTCAGTACTGACCCTCCGACAGTGCGGCACTCCCTCAGTACTGACCCTCCGACAGTGCGGCGCTCCCTCAGTACTGACCCTCCGACAGTGCGGCGCTCCCTCAGTACTGACCCTCCGACAGTGCGGCGCTCCCTCAGTACTGACCCTCCGACAGTGCGGCGCTCCCTCAGTACTGACCCTCCGACAGTGCAGCGCTCCCTCAGTACTGACCCTCCGACAGTGCGGCGCTCCCTCAGTACTGACCCTCCGACAGTGCGGCGCTCCCTCAGTACTGACCCTCCGACAGTGCAGCGCTCCCTCAGTACTGACCCTCCGACAGTGCGGCGCTCCCTCAGTACTGACCCTCCGACAGTGCGGCGCTCCCTCAGTACTGGCACTGGGGGGTGTCGGCCTGGATTATTTGCTCAGATCTGTTGAGTGTGATTTGAACCCACAACCTCCTGTCTGCAGTGGTGAGAGAGAGCGGCCCACTGAGGCACAACTGGCAGTTGTGTAATGGTGAGTAGCAGTGAGAACTTAGAGAAGTGCCTGAGTTTTATTAGTGTATAAAATGGTGATGAAACTGAGCCAGATCTCCTCTGTTCCTCATTTACAGCAACGTTGTAAACACAAATCGAAACAAGTCACAAATAGCAATCGAAAGAAAGACTCCATTTTGAAGATTGCTATGTCTAATAGTACTTACCTGCATTTATAGATTATTATTTATTCATTGTTACCTCTAGACTCGACTACTCCAATGCTCTCCTGGCCGGCCTCCCATCTCCCACCCTCCGCAAATTTCAGCTCATCCAAAACTCTGCCCCCTCCCGTATCCTAACTCGTACCAAGTCCCGTTCACCCATTACCCTCCTGTGCTCGCTGACCTACATTGGCTCCCGGTCCGGGAACGCCTCAATTGTAAAATTCTCATCCTCGTGTTCAAATCCCTCCCTCGCCTTCTCGCGCCCCCTCCCTATCTCTGTAACCTCCACCAGCCCCTCCGACCCTCCGAGATCTCTGCGCTCCTCCAATTCTGGCCTCTTGCCCATCCCCCGATTCCCATCGCTCCACCATTGGCGGCCGTGCCTTCAGCTGCCTGGGCCCTAAGCTCTGGAATTCCCTCCCTAAACCTCTCCGCCTCTCTCTCTCCTCCTTTAAGACGCTCCTTAAAACCTGCCTCTTTGACCAAGCTTTTGGTCGCCTGTCCTAATATCTCCTTATGTGGCTCGGTGTCAAATTTTGTTTGATAATCGCTCCTGTGAAGCGCCTTGAGATGTTTTACTACGTTTAAGGCTCTGTATTGTTGAAAATCACCTTTTCCCGTTGAACGAGCTCAGAGTGTTCCCTTCAATACCACCATTGGTGGCCATGTCTTCATTCACCTCTGTCCTACTCTCTTGAACTCCTTCCCCAAAACCCCTCTGTCTCTCCATCTCCCTCTTCACCTTTCAAAAACCTTCCCAAAACCCATCATATCGATAAGATGTCAGCTGCGGCTCAGAGTGTAGCATTCTCGCCTCTGAGTCGGAAAGTTGTGCGTTTGACTCTCCGCTCCAAAGACTTGTGCCCCATAATCCAGGCCGACACCCCCAGTGCCCAGTACTGAGGGAGCGCCGCACTGTCGGAGGGTCAGTACTGAGGGAGCGCCGCACTGTCGGAGGGTCAGTACTGAGGGAGCGCCGCACTGTCGGAGGGTCAGTACTGAGGGAGCGCCGCACTGTCGGAGGGTCAGTACTGAGGGAGCGCCGCACTGTCGGAGGGTCAGTACTGAGGGAGCGCCGCACTGTCGGAGGGTCAGTACTGAGGGAGCGCCGCACTGTCGGAGGGTCGGTACTGAGGGAGCACCGCACTGTCGGAGGGTCAGTACTGAGGGAGCGCTGCACTCTCGGAGGGTCAGTACTGAGGGAGCGCTGCACTGTCGGAGGGTCAGTACTGAGGGAGCACCGCACTGTCGGAGGGGCAGTACTGAGGGAGCGCTGCACTGTCGGAGTGTCAGTACAGAGGGAGTGCCGCACTGTCAGAGGGTCAGTGCTGAGGGAGTGCCGCACTGTCGGAGGGTCGGTACTGAGGGAGTGCCGCACTGTCGGAGGGTCAGTGCTGAGGGAGTGCCGCACTGTCGGAGTGTCAGTACTGAGGGAGCGCCGCACTGTCGGAGGGTCAGTACTGAGGGAGCGCCGCACTGTCGGAGGGTCAGTACTGAGGGAGCGCCGCACTGTCGGAGGGTCAGTATTGAGGGAGCGCCGCACTGTCGGAGGGTCAGTACTGAGGGAGCGCCGCACTGTCGGAGGGTCAGTACTGAGGGAGCGCTGCATAGTCAGAGGGTCAGTACTGAGGGAGCGCCGCACTGTCGGAGGGTCAGTGCTGAGGGAGTGCCGCACTGTCGGAGGGTTGGTACTGAGGGAGCGCCGCACTGTCGGAGGGTCAGTACTGAGGGAGCGCCGCACTGTCGGAGGGTCAGTACTGAGGGAGCGCTGCACTGTCGGAGGGTCAGTACTGAGGGAGCGCTGCACTGTCGGAGGGTCAGTACTGAGGGAGCACCGCACTGTCGGAGGGTCAGTATTGAGGGAGCGCCGCACTGTCGGAGGGTCAGTACTGAGGGAGCGCCGCACTGTCGGAGGGTCAGTACTGAGGGAGCGCTGCACTGTCGGAGGGTCAGTACTGAGGGAGCGCTGCACTGTCGGAGGGTCAGTACTGAGGGAGCGCCGCACTGTCGGAGGGTCAGTACTGAGAGAGTGCTGCACTGTCGGAGGGTCAGTACTGAGGGAGCCCCGCACTGTCGGAGGGTCAGTACTGAGGGAGTGCCGCACTGTCGGAGGGTCGGTACTGAGGGAGTGCCGCACTGTCGGAGGGTCAGTGCTGAGGGAGTGCCGCACTGTCGGAGGGTCAGTACTGAGGGAGCGCCGCACTGTCGGAGGGTCAGTACTGAGGGAGCGCCGCACTGTCGGAGGGTCAGTACTGAGGGAGCGCCGCACTGTCGGAGGGTCGGTACTGAGGGAGTGCTGCACTGTTGGAGGGTCAGTACTGAGGGAGCGCTGCATAGTCAGAGGGTCAGTACTGAGGGAGCGCCGCACTGTCGGAGGGTCAGTACTGAGGGAGCGCCGCACTGTCGGAGGGTCAGTACTGAGGGAGTGCTGCACTGTCGGAGGGTCAGTACTGAGGGAGCGCCGCAATGTCGGAGGTGCCGTCTTTTGGATGAGACGTTAAACCGAGGGCCCCCTCTGCCCCTCTCGGGTGGATGCAAAAGATCCCACGGCTGCTATTTTGAAGAAGAGCAGGGGGGAGTTCTCCCCGGTGTCCTGGGGCCGATATTTATCCCTCAACCAACATCACTAAAGAACAGATGATCTGGTCATTATCACATTGCTGTTTGTGGGATCTTGCTGTGCGCAAATTGGCTGCCACGTTTCCTACATTACAACAGTGACCGCACTTCAAAAAAAGTACTTCATTGTCTGAGGTGGTGAAAGGCAGTGTAGAAATGGGAATCTTTCTTTCTTT
The DNA here is from genome assembly GCF_035084215.1 of Heptranchias perlo. Taxonomy (NCBI): domain Eukaryota; kingdom Metazoa; phylum Chordata; class Chondrichthyes; order Hexanchiformes; family Hexanchidae; genus Heptranchias; species Heptranchias perlo. The sequence continues at coordinate 13,906,908 of NC_090366.1, read as the reverse complement.
AAACCCTCTGGTTAAATCTTTGAATCAGAATAATCAGATGACAGATCAGAGAGTGAGACTTCGGCCTGGATTAATCAGATCTTGGGACAAGGTTTTACTTTGGGATATAAAAGGTTTATTACATTCACACAGTATGTCACATTTTTTTTTTGCTTAAATTCACCCAAGCAGCAAACTATTTGTGTTTTGACGTTGGAGAGTCTTGCGTGGAACTGGCCTCGCAGACCGAGAGAGGAGGGGTCGCCAACTCTGGTTGGACGCATTCCTGGAGGTCTCGTCACATGACCCTCCCGCCTCCATCCGCACCCCCACGTCCCCCACTCCCTCCCGCCATTGGTCGCCCAACGCGTCAATCCTCACGAGGATCCGCCTTACCCACGGCCAATTGGAAAGCGAGCGGTCTCTCTGTTGCCCGATTGGACGAATGTTGCGTTGTCGGTCAAACCGCCATTTGCTTTCCCGCTCGCCCAATTCCCGTTAAACGCAAGTGAAGAGTCCTGGAGGTTAATCTTTAATTCCTGGAGACTCCAGGGCAATCCTGGAGGGTTGGCAACCCTATCGAAGTGGGGGGGGGGGGGTAAATAATTTCAGGAGGAAGTTGGGCATCCCCCCTCAATGTGTTGACATCAACAGGCCTCCGTCCAACTCTAACCTCCAACCATCAATCTCGGTCCCAACCTCTGACTTTCCTTGTTCCTCCTCAGTTCCAACCCCCCCCCCACCGTCCTACACACTCTTCCTCCTCCCCGCGTCCCCTCACTGAGTTGAAATCCAGACCCGTTGGGAGCGCCGCACTGTCGGAGGGTCAGTACTGAGGGAGCGCCGCACTGTCGGAGGGTCGGTACTGAGGGAGCGCTGCACTGTCGGAGGGTCAGTACTGAGGGAGCGCCGCACTGTCGGAGGGTCGGTACTGAGGGAGCGCCGCACTGTCGGAGGGTCAGTACTGAGGGAGCGCCGCACTGTCGGAGGGTCAGTACTGAGGGAGCGCCGCACTGTCGGAGGGTCGGTACTGAGGGAGCGCCGCACTGTCGGAGGGTCAGTACTGAGGGAGCGCCGCACTGTCGGAGGGTCAGTACTGAGGGAGCGCCGCACTGTCGGAGGGTCAGTACTGAGGGAGCGCCGCACTGTCGGAGGGTCAGTACTGAGGGAGCGCCGCACTGTCGGAGGGTCAGTACTGAGGGAGCGCCGCACTGTCGGAGGGTCAGTACTGAGGGAGCGCCGCACTGTCGGAGGGTCAGTACTGAGGGAGCGCCGCACTGTCGGAGGGTCAGTACTGAGGGAGCGCCGCACTGTCGGAGGGTCAGTACTGAGGGAGCGCTGCACTGTCGGAGGGTCGGTACTGAGGGAGCGCTGCACTGTCGGAGGGTCAGTACTGAGGGAGCGCCACACTGTCGGAGGGTCGGTACTGAGGGAGCGCCGCACTGTCGGAGGGTCAGTACTGAGGGAGCGCCGCACTGTCGGAGGGTCGGTACTGAGGGAGCGCCGCACTGTCGGAGGGTCAGTACTGAGGGAGCGCCGCACTGTCGGAGGGTCAGTACTGAGGGAGCGCCGCACTGTCGGAGGGTCAGTACTGAGGGAGCGCCGCACTGTCGGAGGTGCCGTCTTTCGGACGAGACCTTAAACCGAGGGCCCCCGTCTGCCCCTCTCGGGTGGATGCAAAAGATCCCACGGCCACTGTTTCGAAGAAGAGCAGGGGGACCGATATTTATCCCTCAACTAACATCAATAAAAAACAGATTAACTGGTCATCTATCACATTGCTGTCTGTGGGATCTTGCTGTGCGTAAATTGGTTGTCAGGCTTCCTACATTACAACAGTGACTACACTTCACGAACCTTCCTCAAAATGTGGAGCTCCTCACCTCCCTCAGACTTCCCTCCCTCCTACGACCTACAGGCTTGGTGTCATCTCACCAATGACTCTTGATTATGGCTTTGCTTTCTCTCCCAGTTGTTTGAGTCTGGGCCTCGGTCCTCCCCACGGTTATGTCAGGAAGGAACATTAGCAGCAGGAGGAGGAGGCCCATTCAGCCCCTCGGGCCTGCTCCGCCATTCCCTCAGATCACGGCTGATCTGTACCTCGACTCCATTTACCCGCCTTTGCTCCGTGTCCCTTGACGACCCTTAACCCAACAGAAATCTGTCGATCTCAGCCTTGAAAGCCCCAGCATCCACACCCCTTTGGGGGGAAGAGAGTTCCAGATTTCCACTCCCCTTTGTGTGAAAAATTGCTCCCCGATTTCATTCCTGAAAAGGCCTAGCTCGAATTTGAAGATTGTATCTCCATATCCAAAGTCACAGAGTCAATCGTACAGCACAGAAGGAGGCCATTCGGCCCCTCGAGCCTGCTCTGCCATTTGATAAGATCATGGCTGACCTGATTGTGACCTCAACCCTACTTTCCAATCTACCTACTATAACCTTTGACTCCCTTGTTAATCAGGAATCTATCTAACTCAGCCTTAAAAATATACAATGACCCTGCCTCCACCGCTCTCTGGGGAAGGGAGTCCCACAGACTCACGACCCTCTGAGAGAAAAAATTTCTCCTCATCTCCGTCTTAAATGGAAGACCCCTTATTTTTAAACTGTGACCCCCTAGTTCTGGTCTCTCCCTCAAGGGGAAACATCCTCTCAGCGTCTACCCCTTCTAGTCCCCTCAGGATCTTATATGTTTCAATAAGATCACCTCTCATTCTTCTAAACTCCAGTGTATACAGGCCCAACTTGTCCAACCTTTCCTCATAAGATAACCCCCTCATCCCAAAACCCTCCTGCCAGAGGAACGAGTTGTAGCGTCCCCTCAGGCTGAGATCAGCAAACTCAGCACAGGGTGCGGAGTGGATACTGAACCTGGATTCCTCCCTGCCCTGAAAAGCTCAGCGTGTACCCATCGGGGAACAACGACAGAACGATATTGCCAGTGCAATCAGTATTCAAGGGGTTAAAGATGAAGTTGAACCTGAGGCGCCTTTAAGTTTACGATTTGACGGTTGAATGACCACAGGGAGAGTCGGGGCTGCCAACTCTGATTGGACGTATTTCTGAAGGTTTCATCCCCGTATCCTAACTCGCACCGAGTCCCGTTCACCCATCGCCCCCTGTGCTCGCTGACCTCCATTGGCTCCCGGTCCGGCAACGCCTCGATTTTAAAATCCTCATCCTCGTTTTCAAATCCCTCCATGGCCTCCTCTCCCCTCCCAATCTCTGTGACCTCCTCCAGCCCCCTACGACCCTCCGAGATCTCTGCGCTCCTCCAATTCTGGCCTCTTGCGTATCCCCCGATTTCCATCGCTCCACCATTGGCGGCCGTGCCTTCAGCTGCCTGGGCGCCAAGCTCCGGAATTCCCTCCCTAAACCTCTCCGCCTCTCTCTCTCCTCCTTTAAGACGCTCCTTAAAACCCACCTCTTTGACCAAGCTTTTGGTCACCTGTCCTAATATCTCCTTATGCGGCTCGGTGTCAAATTTTGTCTGATTTACGCTCCTGTGAAGCGCCTTGGGACGTTTTACTACATTAAAGGCGCTATATAAATGCAATTTGTTGCTATGGACCTCCCTCCCCCTCCCCCCCACACACTCCCGCCATTGGTCGCCCAACACGCCCATCCTCACGAGACTCCGCCAATCGGAAAAGCGAACGGGTTCCACATTAACCCCGATTGGATGATTCTTGACTTTCAGCCAACGAACCATTTTTTATGCCCCCCGCAACCCCAATACAATAAACGAAAGAAAATACTTTTTAAAACATTCAATTTTTCTTTTAACGTCCCCCTTGAGATCTTTCTCTCTCTCTGCCGCTTTCCTTTTGCTCGCGGCAAGCGTCCTGAAGATTAGTCTTTAATTCCCGGAGACTCCAGGACAATCCTGGAGGGTTGGCAACTCTACAGGAGATGGTTGACCTTATCTGGACGTAAATTGGATGCCAGATGGACAGTGGACCTCGGTCAAGCACAGCAGGAACCCGCCCCAATCAAATTCGGTGCCTTTGTCAGCGTGAAGTGTCATGTGTTCAGCAACTTTCTTCGTCGCTGTCTTCTCTGAGGGTGGGGGAGTATTCAGCTAAACCTTTCTTCCCGGTTGAATCCAGTTCATTGCTCCCTCAGAGACCAATGGAGCTGCAGGAAGGAGAAGGTGAGAGAGGCAGAGAGAGAATTAGTTCAGATAAAGACAGAGGATTTGACTCCGAATACCCAATAGTTCATCGAATTACATCGAATGTACAGCACAGAAACAGGCCATTCGGCCCAACTGGTCTATCCCGGTGTTTATGCTCCACACGAGCCTCCTCCCTCCCTACTCCATCTCACCCTATCACCATATCCTTCTATTCCTTTCTCCCTCATGTGTTTATCCAGCTTCCCCTTAAATGTATCTACACTATTCACCTCAACCACTCCTTGTGGGATCGAGTTCCACATTCTCACCACTCTCTGGGTAAAGAAGTTTCTCCTGAATTCCCTATTGGATTTATTAGTGACTATCTTATATTTATGGCCCCCTAGTTCTGGTCTCCCCCACAAGTGGAAACATCTTCTCTACGTCTACCCTATCGAACCCCTTTCATAATCTTAAAGACCTCTATCAGGTCACCCCTCAGCCTTCTCTTTTCTAGAGAAAAGAACTCCAGCCTGTTCAGTCTTTCCTGATGGTTATAACCTCTCAGTTCTGGTATCATCCTTGTAAATCTTTTTTGCACCTTCCCCAGTGCCTCTATATCCTTTTAATAATATGGAGACCAGAACTGTGCACAGTGCTCCAAGTGTGGTCTAACCAAGGTATATGGAGACCAGAACTGTGCACAGTGCTCCAAGTGTGGTCTAACCAAGGTATATGGAGACCAGAACTGTGCACAGTGCTCCAAGTGTGGTCTAACCAAGGTATATGGAGACCAGAACTGTGCACAGTACTCCAAGTGTGGTCTAACCAAGGTATATGGAGGCCAGAACTGTGCACAGTGCTCCAAGTGTGGTCTAACCAAGGTATATGGAGACCAGAACTGTGCACAGTGCTCCAAGTGTGGTCTAACCAAGGTATATGGAGACCAGAACTGTGCACAGTGCTCCAAGTGTGGTCTAACCAAGGTATATGGAGACCAGAACTGTGCACAGTGCTCCAAGTGTGGTCTAACCAAGGTATATGGAGACCAGAACTGTGCACAGTGCTCCAAGTGTGGTCTAACCAAGGTATATGGAGACCAGAACTGTACACAGTATGCATGAGTCAGTTCTAGCTTGCGTCCTCTAGTTGGCTGCCTGGTCTTCCTGGTCTAGCGCCTTTTGTACTGTATCGCGCCCCCTGTCAACAACTGCACTGAAATTGCCAGAAAGAAAGAACTTGCCTTTACATACTTTATATACCAGGCGGATCCCAGCGATGAGGGACTTCAGTTATGTGGAGAGACTGGAGAAGCTGGGATTGTTCTCCTTAGAGCAGAGAAGGTTAAGGGGAGATTTAATAGAGGGGTTCAAAATCATGAGGGGTTTTGATGGAGTAAATAAGGAGAAACTGTTTCCAGTGGCAGGAGGGTCGGTAACCAGAGGACACAGATTTAAGGTAATTGGCAAAAGACCCGGAGGGGGAGATGAGGAGAATGTTTATACACAGAGGGTTGTTATGATCTGGAACGCGCTCCCTGAAAGGGCGGTGGGAGCAGATTCCATGGGAACTTTCAAAATGGCAATTGGACATGTACCTGAAAAGGACTAATTTCCAGGGTTATGGGGGGAAGGGGAGGGGTTGGGGGCGTGGGACTAAATTGGACAGCTCTTTCAAAGAGCCGGCACGGGCACGATGGGCCGAATGGCCTCCTCCTGTGCTGTGAGATTCAATGATTCTACGATAAAGCGCCTTCCATGACCTCAGGACGTCCCAAGCGCTTTACAGCCAATGAAGTACTTTTTGGAGTGTGGTCAATGCAGGAAACTCGGCAGCCAATTTGCGCACAGCAAGATCCCACAACCAGCAATGTGATAAATGGCCAGATCATCTGTTTTTTTTTTAAGTGATGTTGGTTGAGGGATAAATATCGGCCCCGGGACACTGGTGGGGGGGGGCGGTGGGGAGAACCACCCCCCTGCCCTTCTTCGAAATAGTGGCCGTGGGATCTTTCACGTCCACCCCGAGAGGGGCAGACGGGGCCCTCGGTTTAACACAGTGGGAAGGTTGCAGGTTGATTCCCTGGTCCGTGTTGCAATCGCTGGTCTCTGGTGGAGTGTTTGATGGAAGCCTTAAGATTTGGTTTGGTGCATCTCGGCTAAGGAAGAGCATAAGTCAGTCCTGGTTTGTGTGCGTGTAGATATCACATGAGGATGGGGTCAGATACAACTCTGAATCTGGGGTACTCGCTCGCTAGGCTTAACCGCAAAGCAATGGATCTTGCAGAAGATACTCATAACTATGCCCCAATCATATGAGTTTGCAGTGTTGGGGTTCTGGGGAGCAGGGCCAAGTGTGACACATCTCATCGAGTGTCCCGTCCGAAACACGAACACAGAATCATAAAATCAGAGAGAGGCCACTCGGCCCTTTCGAGCCCGTGCCGGCCCCTTGAAAGAACTACCCAATTAGTCCCACTCTTTCCCCACAGCCCTGCAAATTTTTCATAGAGTACAATCATAGAATGGTTGCAGCTCAGAAGGAGGCCATTCGTCCCATCGAGCCTGTGCCGACTCCTTGTACGAGCAATTCGGTTTGTCCCACTCCCCCGCCCTTTCCCCGTACCCCTGCAAATTTTTTCCCTTCAAGTATTTATCCAATTCCTTTTTGAAAGCCACGATTGAATCTGCTCCCACCGCCCTTTCAGGCAGCGCATTCCAGATCAGAACAACTCGCTGCGTAAAAAAACATTCTCCTCATCTCCCCCTCTGGTTCTTTTGCCAATTACCTTAAATCTGTGTCCTCTGGTTACCGACCCTCCTGCCACTGGAAACAGTTTCTCCTTATTTACTCTATCAAAACCCCTCATGATTTTGAACCCCTCGATTAAATCTCCCCTTAACCTTCTCTGCTCTAAGGAGAACAATCCCAGCTTCTCCAGTCTCTCCACATAACTGAAGTCCCTCATCCCTGGTCCCATTCTGGTAAATCTCCTCTGCACCCTCTCCAAGGCCTTGACATCCTTCCTAAAGTGCGGTGCCCAGAATTGGACACAATGCTCCAGCTGGAGCCCTTTCTTGGTGCGTTCCCAGCAGTTTCTGCCGTTACTGCCTGTTGCCTTAACTCCAGGAGTTATTCAGGGAACAGTACCTGAATGGGTTAAAACCTGATGGCGGTGTAGTCGATGCTTTCCTCCGATTCCTGTCGTTGCAAACGGTTCCTGGGCTTGTTTACGTGCACAACTGAGGTGTAATTGATTTCATCCTCACTTGTGTCGTCCCCATTTGAGTATATATGGCCAACATTTTCATAATCATCGGTGGCTTGGTGCTGTAACAGGGGCAAAATCAGAATGAGTTGGTTTGCCACTCCCGAATGGGAAACACGCTCTGGCTGGCTACTTATCTTCCTCTACTTTTGCTTCTTCTGAACTTTTAAGCCGAGGCTCAGTGGGTCTTTCATCCCTCGCCTCTGAGTCAGAAGGTCGTGGGTTCGAGCCCCGACTCCAGAGACTCGAGCCCCGTAATCCCAGCCGGCACTCCCCCAGTGTCAGTACTGAGGGAGCGCCGCACTGTCGGAGGGTCAGTACTGAGGGAGCGCCGCACTGTCGGAGGGTCAGTACTGAGGGAGCGCCGCACTGTCGGAGGGTCAGTACTGAGGGAGCGCCGCACTGTCGGAGGGTCAGTACTGAGGGAGCGCCGCACTGTCGGAGGGTCAGTACTGAGGGAGCGCCGCACTGTCGGAGGGTCAGTACTGAGGGAGCGCTGCACTGTTGGAGGGTCAGTACTGAGGGAGCGCTGCACTGTCGGAGGGTCAGTACTGAGGGAGCGCTGTACTGTTGGAGGGTCAGTACTGAGGGAGCGCTGCACTGTTGGAGGGTCAGTACTGAGGGAGCGCCGCACTGTCGGAGGGTCAGTACTGAGGGAGTGCTGCACTGTCGGAGGGTCAGTACTGAGGGAGTGCTGCACTGTCAGAGGGTCAGTATGAGGGAGTGCTGCCCTGTTGGAGGGTCAGTATCATAGAATCATAGAAGTTACAACATGGAAACAGGCCCTTCGGCCCAACATGTCCATGTCGCCCAGTTTACACCAGTAAGCTTGTCCCAATTGCCTGCACTTGGCCCATATCCCTCTATACCCATCTTACCCATGTAACTGTCCAAATGCTTTTTAAAAGACAAAATTGTACCCGCCTCTACTACTGCCCCTGGCAGCTCGTTCCAGACACTCACCACCCTTTGAGTGAAAAAATTGCCCCTCTGGATCCTTTTGTATCTCTCCCATCTCACCTTAAATCTATGCCCCCTCGTTATAGACTCCCCTACCTTTGGGAAAAGATTTTGACTGTCTACCTTATCTATGCCCCTCATTATTTTATAGACTTCTATAAGATCACCCCTTAACCTCCTACTCTCCAGGGAAAAAAGTCCCAGTCTGTCTAACCTCTCCCTATAAGTCAAACCATCAAGTCCCGGTAGCATCCTAGTAAATCTTTTCTGCACTCTTTCTAGTTTAATAATATCCTTTCTATAATAGGGTGACCAGAACTGTACACAGTATTCCAAGTGTGGCCTCACCAATTCCCTGTACAACTTCAACAAGACATCCCAACTCCTGCATTCAATGTTCTGACCAATGAAACCAAGCATGCTGAATGCCTTCTTCACCACCCTATCCACCTGTGACTCCACTTTCAAGGAGCTATGAACCTGTACTCCTAGATCTCTTTGTTCTATAACTCTCCCCAACGCCCTACCATTAACGGAGTAGGTCCTGGCCCGATTCGATCTATTGGGGGAGTGCTGCCCTGTCGGAGGGTCAGTACTGAGCGAGTGCTGCCCTGTTGGAGGGTCAGTACTGAGGGAGTGCTGCACTGTCGGAGGGTCAGTACTGAGGGAGCGCTGCACTGTCGGAGGGTCAGTACTGAGGGAGTGCTGCACTGTCGGAGGGTCAGTATGAGGGAGTGCCGCACTGTCGGAGGGTCAGTACTGAGGGAGCGCTGCACTGTCGGAGGGTCAGTACTGAGGGAGCGCTATACTGTCGGAGGGTCAGTACTGAGGGAGCGCTGTACTGTTGGAGGGTCAGTACTGAGGGAGCGCTGTACTGTGGGAGGGTCAGTACTGAGGGAGCGCTGCACTGTCGGATGGTCAATACTGAGGGAGCGCCGCACTGTCGGAGGGTCAGTACTGAGGGAGCGCCGCACTGTCGGAGGGTCAGTACTGAGGGAGCGCCTCACTGTCGGAGGGTCAGTACTGAGGGAGCGCCGCACTGTCGGAGGGTCAGTACTGAGGGAGTGCCGCACTGTCGGAGGGTCAGTACTGAGGGAGCGCCTCACTGTCGGAGGGTCAGTACTGAGGGAGCGCCGCACTGTCGGAGGGTCAGTACTGAGGGAGCGCCGCACTGTCGGAGGGTCAGTACTGAGGGAGTGCCGCACTGTCGGAGGGTCAGTACTGAGGGAGCGCTGTACTATCGGAGGGTCAGTACTGAGGGAGCGCCGCACTGTCAGAGCTGCGGAGATGAGACAACTGGCCTGACTCACATAATGATAGAATGCTACAGCACAGCAGGCGGCCATTCGGCCCATCGTGCCTGTGCCGGCTCTTCCAACGAGCAATTAGTCCCGCTCCCCCACCCCCCCTGCTGTTTCCCCACAGCCCTACGAATGTTTCGCCTCCGAGTATTTATGGGAAGTGTGGAGCTGCTTTTCAATCTTACTTCCGTGCGATCTACATCCTGAGTCCAGTCCCCACCAAACGTTTTCTGAACTTTCCGCCTCGATGAAATGTAACAGGAAAAATTACAAAACCCAGCCAGGATTTGCAGATGCAATCAGGCTGGTGTGAGGCAACTCTTCGTTACTGCCTAATTTCCTAACCCACAATGAATATTTTCGTGTCTGAAATCTACCATTTCTTTTTTTTGTGGCTGTTGGTTTCCAGCTCAAGTCGATTCCAAGCGAAACTAAATTGGACTTTTTCACCAAACTCCACCGTAAAATAAAACTGAATAAACCGGGGGCGTTTGTCGAACAAACGTAAACGGAACTGGCCACGTCGGCCGCCGGGTTGTCATAAAAACCCAACTGGTTCACTAAAATCAGGGGTCAATGAACCTTGAACCCTGACCCCAGGGTCTGGGGCCTACACGTGACTCCAGTCCCCACACTGGGTGCTTAAAGATGCCTTCGCGCTGATCGAACAACAGGGAAGCTCTCTCCCCGGGTGTCCCTCTGTCAACACCACCGGGACCATCCATCCGTTTGCAGCTTGCGGGATCCTGCTGTGCGCATATACGGCTGCTGCGTCTCCCCCACGCGGCACGTGCCGCTCAGAAGGTCGCTCGTTGGCCGCGGGACGTCCTGAGGACGTGAAAGGCGCCCTATAAAGGCAAGTTCTTACTTTTACAGGCCTGTGATGCTGCACTATGTTTCACTGATGGCTGGTCTTTGACCATCAGATACAATAAGAAGCATTTATATCGCGGCTTTCACAAACTCAGGACATCCCAAAATGCTTCACAGCCAATGGATTACCTTCATTGTCAAATTCAGCCGAATTGCGCACAGCAAGATCCCGCAAACACCAATGTGATAATGATCAGATCATCTGTTTTTTTCGTGATGTTGGTTGAGGGATAAATATCGGCCCCAGGACACCGGGGAGAACTCCCCCCTGCTCTTCTTCGAAATAGTGGCCGTGGGATCTTTTACATCCACCCGAGAGGGCAGACGGGGCCTCGGTTTAACGTCTCATCCGAAAGACGGCACCTCCAACAGTGCAGCGCTCCCTCAGTACTGACCCTCCGACAGTGCAGCGCTCCCTCGGTACTGACCCTCCGACAGTGCGGCGCTCCCTCAGTACTGACCCTCCGACAGTGCGGCGCTCCCTCAGTACTGACCCTCCGACAGTGCGGCGCTCCCTCAGTACTGACCCTCCGACAGTGCAGCGCTCCCTCAGTACTGACCCTCCGACAGTGCGGCGCTCCCTCAGTACTGAGCCTCCGACAGTGTGGCGCTCCCTCAGTACTGACCCTCCGACAGTGCAGCGCTCCCTCAGTACTGACCCTCCGACGGCGTAGCGATCCCTCAGTACTGACCCTCCGACAGTGCGGCCCTCCCTCAGTACTGACCCTCCGACAGTGCGGCGCTCCCTCAGTACTGACCCTCCGACAGTGCGGCCCTCCCTCAGTACTGACCCTCCGACAGTGCGGCGCTCCCTCAGTACTGACCCTCCGACAGTACAGCACTCCCTCAGTACTGACCCTCCGACTGTGCGGCGCTCCCTCAGTACTGACCCTCCGACAGTGCGGCGCTCCCTCAGTACTGACCCTCCGACAGTACAGCACTCCCTCAGTACTGACCCTCCGACAGTGCGGCGCTCCCTCAGTACTGACCCTCCGACAGTGCGGCGCTCCCTCAGTACTGACCCTCCGACAGTGCGGCGCTCCCTCAGTACTGACCCTCCGACAGTGCGGCGCTCCCTCAGTACTGGGCACTGGGGAGTGTCGGCCTGGATTGTGGGGCTCGAGTCTCTGGAGTGGGGGCTCGAACCCACGACCTTCTGACTCACGGGGTGTGGCCCACTGAGCCGGATCTGACATGCGGCCTGTTCGCTACTCTGCAGTCCACTCACATGTCTGCTGTTAATGAAAACACACACACACACACATATCGGACGAGAGGCCTTCGACCTGAAACATTAACTCCGTTTCTTTCTCCACAGACGCTGCCTCACTCGCTGAGCTGCCGTTGCATTTTCTGTTCTTATTTCAGATTTCCAGTTTCCGCATTATTTTGCTTTTAAAATACACGCGGGCATTTGCTCAGTCGATGCTTTCGGTGTCTCTGTACCTCCGAGTCAATGCATAAACCAGATGATTTAATCCAACAGCTCATATTGCCATCGCATCTCCTGCTGTACCTTGGTTGAAGGAGGTGCTTTGTGTACAAGGCCATAAATTACTTTCTCATCAGCCTGCCGATTCACTCTGGAATTTTCCTTTCCTGTCGGCCTGTGAAATTCAAAAGGAAACGCGAGAGTCAAAAAAAAGGTAAATATTATGACTGTCTCTCCCGGCTGGCCTCCCATCTCCCGCCCTCCGTGAACTCCAGCTCATCCAAAACTCTGCTGCCCCCCCCCACAGTATCCTAACTCGCACCGAGTCCCGTTCCCCCATCACCCACCCTGTGCTCGCTGACCGACACTGGCTCCCGGTCTGGCCGCGCCTCGATTTTAAAACTCTCCATCCTCCTGTTCGAATCCCTCCGTGACCTCCCCATCAGAGCTCAGGGCCCGGGCAGCTGAAAGCACGGCCGCCAATGGCGGAGCGATGGGAATCGGGGGGCTGCGCGGGAGGCCGGGATTGGAGGGGCGCAGAGATCTCGGAGGGCTGGAGGAGGTTACAGAGATAGGGAAAGGGGGGCGCGAGGGATTTGAAAACAAGGATGAGGAATTTAAAATCGAGGCGTTCCCGGAACCGGGAGCCAATGTGGGTCAGCGAGCACAGTGGGTGATGGGTGAACGGGACTCGGTGCGAGTTAGGATACAGCAGGGCAGCAGAGTTTTTGGATGAGCTGGAGTTTACGGAGGGTGGGAGATGGGAGGACGGCCAGGAGACCGTTGGAATAATGGCGTCTGGAGGTAACAAAGGCACCAGCAGCAGATACGAACCAAGCCGTATCCTTTTGGTGACGTCCTCCGATATCTCTGGAACCATGAGTAAAGTTGATCGAGGCGTACTCGATACGGTCTTCAGGCCGGAGAGGACTCTGATTGCAGTTGGAGGCCATCACTTCGGTCATCACCATGTTTTCATACACTGTGTTTTCCTTTGACTGCAAAGCAGAGCGCAGATTATTAATTTCAATTCTCACCTCTCACTTCTCAACAGTGGCAATATCTATACAGCATCTTTAAACATAGTAAAACGTCCCAAGGTGCTTCACAGCAGTGTCAGCAAGCAAAATTTGACACCCAACCACATAAGGTCGCACTCTCACCCCTGAGACAGAAGGTCGGGGGCTCGAGCCCCCACTCCAGAGGCTTGAGATGTATAAAATTCTAACTAACAGGGCTAGACAGGCTGGATGCAGGGAGGATGTTTCCCCTGGCTGGGGGGTCCAGAACGAGGGGTCACAGTCTCAGGATACGGGGTAGGACATTTAGAACTGAGATGAGGAGAAATTTCTTCACTCAGAGGGTGGTGAACCTGTGGAATTCTCTACCACAGAAGGCTGTGGAGGCCAAGTCACTGAGTATATTTAAGAAGGAGCTCGATAGATTTCTAGACACAAAAGGCATCAAGGGGTATGGGGAGAGAGCGGGAATATGGTATTGAGATAGAGGATCAGCCATGATCATATTGAATGGCGGAGCAGGCTTGAAGGGCCGAATGGCCGACTCCTGCTCCTATTTTCTATGTTTCTATGTTTGAGCCCATAATCCAGGCCGACACTCCCCAGTGCTAGTACTGAGGGAGCGCTGCACTGTCGGAGGGTCAGTACTGAGGGAGCGCCGCACTGTCGGAGGGTCAGTACTGAGGGAGCGCTGCACTGTCGGAGGGTCAGTACTGAGGGAGCGCTGCACTGTCGGAGGGTCAGTACTGAGGGAGCGCTGCACTGTCGGAGGGTCAGTACTGAGGGAGCGCTGCACTGTCAGAGGGTCAGTATCGAGGGAGTGCTGCAATGTCGGAGGGTCAGTACTGAGGGAGCGCTGCACTGTCAGAGGGTCAGTATCGAGGGAGTGCTGCAATGTCGGAGGGTCAGTACTGAGGGAGCGCTGCACTGTCAGAGGGTCAGTATCGAGGGAGTGCTGCAATGTCGGAGGGTCAGTACTGAGGGAGCGCTGCACTGTCAGAGGGTCAGTATCGAGGGAGTGCTGCAATGTCGGAGGGTCAGTACTGAGGGAGCGCCGCACTGTCGGAGGGTCAGTACTGAGGGAGCGCTGCACTGTCAGAGGGTCAGTACTGAGGGAGTGCTGCACTGTCGGAGGGTCAGTACTGAGGGAGCGCTGCACTGTCGGAGGGTCAGTACTGAGGGAGTGCTGCACTGTCGGAGGGTCAGTACTGAGGGAGCGCTGCACTGTCGGAGGGTCAGTACTGAGGGAGTGCTGCACTGTCGGAGGGTCAGTACTGAGGGAGCGCTGCACTGTCGGAGGGTCAGTACTGAGGGAGTGCTGCACTGTCGGAGGGTCAGTACTGAGGGAGTGCTGCACTGTCGGAGGGTCAATACCGAGGGAGTGCTGCAATGTCGGAGGGTCAGTACCGAAGGAGTGCCGCACTGTCGGAGGGGCCGTCTTTCGAATGAGACATTAAACCGAAGCCCCCGTCTGCCCTCTCAGGTGGACGTAAAAGATCCCACGGCCACTATTGGAAGAAGAGCAGGGGGGAGTTCTCCCCGGTGTCCTGGGCCGATATTTATCCCTCAACCAACAGATGATCTGGTCATTTATCACATTGCCGTTCGTGGGATCTTGCTGTGCGCAAATTGGCTGCCGCGTTTCCTACATTACAACAGTGACCACACTTCAAAAAGTATTTCATTGTCTGTAAAGGGGCTTTGGGACGTCCTGAGGTGGTGAAAGGCTTGATAGAAATGCAGGTTCTTTCTTTCACGCTGTGGTTTCATTTACCTTATTGTGTTTCATGATCACGCTGTAGACAGTGTGACCGATATCCGTATCTGGTTGGTTGAGAGAATCCGTCTTAGTTTTCTTCCTTAAGGAAACAGCAGTGCACATAAATATTCCAGGGAGGAAATTCAGCCGCTAGCATCAGATATTTTCCTTCGAATGAGCGAGAGGATTTGCAGAATAATCTCTCATGGAATGGGAAGGGTTTGGGGGTCATGGAGTCATAGAATGATACAGCACAGGAGGAGGCCATTCGGCCCATCGTGCCTGTGCTGGCTCTTTGAAAGAGCTATCCAATTAGTCCCACTCCCCCCTGCTCTTTCCCCTGCAAATTTTTCCCCTTCAAGTATTTATCCAATTCCCCCTTTTGAAAGTTATTATTGAATCTGCTTCCACCGCCCTTTCAGGCAGCGCATTCCAGATCAGAACAACTCGCTGCGTAAAAAAAATTCTCCTCATCTCCCCCTCTGGTTCTTTTCCCAATTACCTTAAATCTGTGTCCTCTGGTTACCGACCCTCCTGCCACTGGAAACAGTTTCTCCTTATTTACTCTATCAAAACCCATTCGTGATTTTGAACCCCTCGATTAAATCTCCCCTTAACCTTCTCTGCTCTGAGGAGAACAATCCCAGCTTCTCCAGTCTCTCCACATAACTGAAGTCCCTCATCCCTGGGACCATTCTGGTAAATCTCCTCCGCACCCTCTCCAAGGCCTTGACATCCTTCCTAAAGTGCGGTGCCCAGAGTTGGACACAATACTCCAGCTGAGGTCGAACCAGAGTTTTATAAAGGGTTTAGCGATAACTTCCTTGCTTTTGTACTCTGTGCCTCTATTAATAAAGGCAAGGATCCTGCACACTTTTTTTATCAGCATCCACTGACGTCTGTTGATTGCTTTTGGCTATTGGATCCTTTTGTAAAATGATTATGTTCATCCTGTGATTGGCTGAGCATAGAGGGCAGAAAGATCCCCGGTCCCATCTCTGTTCCCTTACCTATGTCAGCCGTGACCTCATTGAATGGCGGGACGGGCTCGAGGGGCTGAATGGCCTCCTCCTGTTCCTACTGTTAGCACTTTGAGTCCTGAAGTGATCTCCTGGGTTAGGGAAGAGAGAATGAAACACCTTTTTCTAAACCCTGGCCATTATCCCCTCACACGATGGGCGATTTAATGGGCCTTGGAAAAGGTTCAGAGGATATCAATGAGAATGTTGCCTAGTTTAGTACTCTGCTTGGCTTATAGATCTGGGTCTATTCACTCTGCAGCAGCCTGGACTTGGAGGCAACCTGATAGAGGTTTAGAAAATAACGCAAGGGTTAGATTACATGTCTAGAGGGCACAATGTCCAATTCTGGGCACCGCACTTTAGGAAGGATGTGAAGGCCTTGGAGAGGGTGCAGAAGAGATTTACTTGAATGGTTCCAGGGATGAGGGACTTCAGTTATGTGGATGGACTGGAGAAGCTGGGGTTGTTCTCCTTGGAGCAGAGACGGTTGAGAGGAGATTTGATCGAGGTGTTCAAAATCATGACCGGTTTAGATAAAGTAAATAAGGAGAAACTGTTCCCATTGGTGGAAGGGTCGAGAACCAGAGGACACAGATTTAAGGTGATTGGCAAAAGAACCAAAGGTGACATGAGGAAAAACTTTTTTACGCAGCGAGTGGTTTTGACCTGGAATGAGCCTCCCGAGGGGGTGGTGGAGGCAGATTCAATCGTGGCCTTCAAAAGGGAACTGGATAAGTACTTGAAGGGAAAAAATTTGCAGGGCTACGGGGATAGGGCGGGGGAGTGGGACTAACTGGATTGCCCTTACAAAGAGCCAGCACGGGCTCGACAGGCCAAATGGCCTCCTTCTGTGCTGTAACCATTCTATGATTCATTTGAGAGATTATTCCAGTTTGACAGATTGGGACATGAGTTTAAACACCGCAGGAAGTTGGAATAGACCGGGAGTTGGGCTGTTCCTCTTTAACCCAGAGAGTAGTGATCCCCTGGAATGAGTTTCCGGCTGGTGTGATTGACGCTGACTCTCTGTTTGCCTTCGAGAGGGAGCTGGACCGATCCCTGACTGGGGCAGAGATGGCATCGTACAGAAGATAAGTGTCTTTATAGATAACACACGGTCCGTGTGATCTCCTGGAGTGGGGTTCGATCGCCTGAGGGAGTCGGAGAGGGATTTCCCAGAGTATTTTATTGGCCCTGGGAGTTTATCTCTG
The DNA here is from genome assembly GCF_035084215.1 of Heptranchias perlo. NCBI lineage: Eukaryota > Metazoa > Chordata > Chondrichthyes > Hexanchiformes > Hexanchidae > Heptranchias > Heptranchias perlo. Next base: position 13,889,964 of record NC_090366.1, on the reverse strand, counting down.
GTCTTTGTGCCTCTCCCAGGAGATTCCGTGACTGTGGGGAGGGAGGGTTGAAAGTGTCTAGACTCGATGGTCCAGCCTTCATGAGGTGTGGGGCAGGCTTGATGGACCACCTGGTCTTTTCCTGCCCCTCATTTTGGTACGTTTGTATGTCAACGGCCGTTACCTTTGGAGATATCTGGTGGTGACCAGGGTTTGGGCAGTTCTTCCCTCGCCAGCACCCCACCTCGCTAATGATCCGGAAAATCTCTTCGGATGAGATTCCAAGGCTTATGGAATGGACCAAAACCAGGAGGGAAGGGGCAAACAATGGGAAAGCAAAAGACCGAGTTACAGAAATTCCACTGGGAATGTACTTACCACCTGAGAATGAGGAAGACGACAACTACCACAGTGAGGAAGGCCAGCAGAACAATGACAACAATGATTATCAACCTGGTGTGCCTGGCTGAAAGAAAGATAAGAGGAAATTGCAAGAGTATAGAGATACAAATCGGATGCCTGAACCACTAGGCCTCAGGCCTCGTTGGTCCAAAAACGGACACAAGAGGCTGAATTCTAGAGGTGAGGCGAGAGTGACCGCCTGCTACGTCAAGGCAGCGTTTGACCGAGTGTGGCACCAAGGAACCCCTGGTAAAATTGATCAATGGGAATCAGAGGGGGAAACCCTCCAGTGCCTGGAGTCACACCGAGCGCAAAGGGAGATGGTAGCGGTCGTTGGAGGCCGATCATCTCAGCCCCAGGAGTTCCTCAGAGCACCGTCCTAGGCCCAAACTATCTTCAGCTGCTTCATCAATGACCGTCCCTCCATCAGATGTGGGGCTGTTCGCTGGTGATTTTTTTTTGGCTTCATTCTGGGGATGTGGGCGTCGCCAGCAAGGCTGGTGTTTATTGCCCATCCCCTAGATGCCCACGGCGCTATCGAGGGGCGAATCAGTCCGCTCGATCGGCAGTCAGCCCACCTCCTTAAATTCCCTCCACCACCGGCGCACCATGACTGCAGTGTCTACTGTCCACAGGATTAACTTCTTCGACAGCACCTCCCAATCCCGTGACCACCACCACCTAGAAGGACAAGGGCAGCGGGCGCATGGGAACAACGCCACCTCCGAGTTCCCCTCCGAGTCACACGCACCGCCCCGACTTGGAAATACATCGGCCGTTCCTTCGTCGTCGCTGGGTCAAAATCCTGGAACTCCCCCTCCCCGAGCAGCGCTGCGGGAGAACCGTCACCACACGGGCCGCAGTGGTTCAAGAAGGCGGCTCACCACCACCTTCTCAAGGGGCATCTAGGAGCTGGGCAATAAATGCCGGGCCTGGCCAGCGACGCCCACATCCCCGAGGATGAATTAGAAAAAAGTTAACCTCTCACCGGAAGGTGCTGCCCTCCACCGAGAATGTCGGCCTAAACTTTGTGCTTAGGGCCCAGAGTGGGGCTTGAACCCAGAATCTTGCAACTCAAAGGTCAATTTGCTACCAAATGCCCCCCGACCCCCACTTTTATCACGAAACATACAGTGCAAAAGTTCCTCGAAATTTAACAGGAAATAGCAATGGATGTGCTTGCCTCCCATTCTGAAGGCAACAGCTCATAGTATCATAGCACAGGAGAAGGCCATTCGGCCCATCGTGCCTGTGCCGGCTCCCTGAAACGAGCTACCCAATGAGTTCAATCTTTCACTCTGGGATCTGGCCCCCAGGGTGCAATTGGCTTGTTCCTCAATTGTGGAGCCCTGGGCATTGAGTGCCAAGGAGCTATTTGACTGTGGAAGGCACCACGGCCCACCTTGATCTTGCCCTCTGGAGCGTGGGGGGGGGGGACAGGTGGGAGACGGGGCCGTGGCTAAGACCGGCTGACTCAGCACAGACCCGGGATCGGACGTGCGGTTTTCCTGGCCTCACTGGGGGACGTCTAACAAACATTTCCATGTGTTTCTATCACATGGCTCGCAGGCTCCTTTACAACTGGACCAGTGTCTCAGAGTGGGTACAAACCAGTCTGTGATGAAGAGTCAAGGTTTGAGGCGGCACATTTTTGTGGGAAGAACAAGGAGGCCACACACTGCTTGGATAATAAGAGTCTAAACGGGATAGAGGAGCAGAGGGATCTGGGGGGACAGATACACAAATCACTGAAAGTAGCGACAAGGGTTAATAAGGACATAAAAAGGGAAACCAAGCACTGGGATTCATTTCCAGAGGGATAGAATTGTTAAGCAGAGAAGTTATGTTAAACTTGTATCGAACCTTGGTTAGACCACACTTGGAGCACTGGGCACAGTTCTGGTTTCCATATTCCTTGGTTAGACCACACTTGGAGCACTGTGCACAGTTCTGGTCTCCATATACCTTGGTTAGACCACACTTGGAGCACTGGGCACAGTTCTGGTTTCCATATTCCTTGGTTAGACCACACTTGGAGCACTGTGCACAGTTCTGGTCTCCATATACCTTGGTTAGACCACACTTGGAGCACTGGGCACAGTTCTGGTCTCCATATTATAAAAAGGATATAGAGGCACTGGAGAAGGTGCAAAAAAGAGTCACAAGAATGATACCAGAACTGAGAAGATAAACTTGTCAGGAAAGGCCAAACAGGCTGGGGCTCTTTTCTGTAGAAAAGAGAAGACTGAGGGGTGACCTGATCGAGGTCTTTAAAATTATGAAAGGGTTCGATAGGGTAGACGTAGAGAAGATGTTTCCACTTGTGGGGGAGACCAGAACTAGGGGGCCATAAATATAAGATAGTCACTAATAAATCCAATAGGGAATTCAGGAGAAACTTCTTTACCCAGAGAGTGGTGAGAATGTGGAACTCGCTCCCACAAGGAGTAGTTGAGGTGAATAGTGTAGATGGATTTAAGGGGAAGCTGGATAAACATATGAGGGAGAAAGGAATAGAAGGATATGGTGATAGGGTGAGATGGAGTAGGGAGGGAGGAGGCTCGTGTGGTGCATAAACACCGGGATGGACCAGTTGGGCCGAATGGCCTGTTTCTGTGCTGTGGGCTCGATGGAAGTCAATGCATGAAACCCAACAGCGAATAATAATTTGGATTAAGGATACTTACAGAGAACTTCTATCCTTTGTCCCTCTGAGCGTTGAGTTTGGACTCTGTTGCTCGCCTCACAGAAGTACAGACCCTCCTGCTCCCGAGTGATTCCGTATAAGGTCAGGTCTTTGCTGGGTCGCTCTAGGTTAATCGTAGAATCTCCTTGGGTCCTGAACCATCGGTACCTGTTGACTGGAGGATTACCGTCACTGCTACAAGTTAACGTCACATTGTCCCCTTCCATTATCACTTCCATTGGTGATGAGGTCGATACTTTGGCATATCTCGGACCATCTGATACAAGAAGCAAAGATACACAGAAGCATTAGATGGAACGGGCATTTCTACAGCATCTTCAATGAAGTAAAACGTCCCAAGGCGCTTCACAGGAGCGTAAATCAGTCAAAAATTTAACCCTGAGCCACATAAGGAGATATTAGGACAGGTGACCAAAAGCTTGGTCAAAGAGGTAGGTTTTTAGGAGCGTCTTAAAGGAGGAGAGAGAGAGGCGGAGAGGTTTAGGGAGGGAATTCCAGAGCTTAGGGCCCAGGCAGCTGAAGGCACGGCCGCCAATGGTGGAGCGATGGGAATCGGGGGATGGACAAGAGGCCAGAATTGGAGGAGGGCAGAGATCTCGGAGGGTTGTCGGGCTGGAGGAGGTTTCAGAGATAGGGAGTGGGGGGGCGAGGGGGCCATGCAGGGATTTGAAAACGAGGATGAGGATTTTAAAACCGAGGCGTTGCCCGGACCGGGAGCCGATGTAGGTCAGCGAGCGCAGGGGGTGATGGGTGAACGGGACTTGCCGCGAGTTAGGATACGGGGGCAGCAGAGTTTTGGATGAGCCGGAGCTTACGGAGGTTGGGAGGTGGGAGGCCGGTCAGGAGAGCATTGGAATAGTCGAGTCTGGAGGTACCAAAAGCACGGACGGAGATTTCAGCGGCAGATGAGCTGAGGCAGGGGCGGAGACGGGCGACGTCACGGAGGCTGAATTAGGCGGCCTTGGTGACGGAGCGGATATGGGGCCGGGTGGTCATCTCAGGGTCAAATAGGACGCCAAGGTTGCGAACGGTCTGCGGGGAGCTGAGGCCGATTCCTTTAATAAGGGGTGAAGTCTCGTGGACGAGACCAGTTCCTCAATTCCAAATACTCACAGATCACGTCAATGGGGAACTGTTTTGAGTTGGCACTTCCTATCTCGTTCGTCACTTTGCAGTAATACGTCCCAGAATCGTCCCAACGGATCAGATTAAATATGAGTTCTGGGCTGCCCTCTTTTATGGATCGGGTGTCAGGGCTGTCCTTATACCAGTTGTACTGAGGTCGTGGATTGCCTGTTGAGCTACAACTCAAGATAACCTTGTCTCCTTCCTTCACCTCTCCCGTAGGTGACCTACGGGTAACCCTTACGTCTTTCGGAGAATCTGCAAAGTTAAATGAAGCACGATTCAGGCAGGGTGAAGATGCGGCTGAGCATTAGGAACACATCCCCCACACACCCTCGTCCTCTCCTGACACTCCCGCTGTTAATCCCCCTTCCCCTTGTGCAGGAGAGCACCAAGGTTACGTGGAATTAACAGCACAGAAACAGGCCATTCGGCCCAACTGGTCTATCCCGGTGTTTATGCTCCACACGAGCCTCCTCCCTCCCTACTCCATCTCACCCTATCACCATATCCTTCTATTCCTTTCTCCCTCATGTGTTTATCCAGCTTCCCCTTAAATCCATCTACACTATTCACCTCAACTACTCCTTGTGGGAGTGAGTTCCACATTCTCACCACTCTCTGGGTAAAGAAGTTTCTCCTGAATTCCCTATTGGATTTATTAGTGACTATCTTATATTTATGGCCCCCCTAGTTCTGGTCTCCCCCACAAGTGGAAACACCTTCTCTACGTCTACCCTATCGAACCCCTTCATAATCTTAAAGACCTCTATCAGGTCTCTATAGGCTGTGTAGAGGGTATATCACACTCTATAGGCTGGGTGGAAGGTATATCACACTCTATAGGCTGTGTAGAAGGTATATCACACTCTATAGGCTGTGTAGAAGGTATATCACACTCTATAGGCTGGGTGGAAGGTATATCACACTCTATAGGCTGGGTGGAAGGTATATCACATTCTATAGGTTGAGTAGAAGGTATATCACACTCTATAGGCTGGGTGGAAGGTATATCACATTCTATAGGTTGAGTAGAAGGTATATCACACTCTATAGGCTGGGTGGAAGGTATATCACACTCTATAGGATGTGTAGAAGGTATATCACACTCTATAGGCTGGGTGGAAGGTATATCACACTCTATAAGTTGGGTGGAAGGTATATCACACTCTATAGGCTGGGTGGAAGGTATATCACACTCTATAGGCTGTGTAGAAGGTATATCACACTCTATAGGCTGTGTAGAAGGTATATCACACTCTATAGGCTGGGTGGAAGGTATATCACATTCTATAGGTTGAGTAGAAGGTATATCACACTCTATAGGTTGAGTGGATGGTATATCACACTCTATAGGTTGGGTTGAAGGTATATCACACTCTATAGGCTGGGTGGAAGGTATATCACACTCTATAGGATGTGTAGAAGGTATATCACACTCTATAGGCTGGGTGGAAGGTATATCACATTCTATAGGTTGAGTAGAAGGTATATCACACTCTATAGGTTGAGTGGAAGGTATATCACACTCTATAGGTTGAGTGGAAGGTATATCACACTCTATAGGTTGGGTTGAAGGTATATCACACTCTATAGATTGGGTGGAAGGTATATCACATTCTATAGGTTGGTGAAAGGTATATCACATTCTATATGTTGGGTGGAAGGTATATCACATTCTATAGATTGGGTGGAAGGTATATCACACTCTATAGGTTGGGTGGAAGGTATATCACATTCTATAGATTGGGTGGAAGGTATATCATATTCTGCAGGTTGGGTGGAAGGTATATCACATTCTATAGGTTGGGTGGAAGGTATATCACATTCTATAGGTTGGGTGGAAGGTATATCACATTCTATAGGTTGGGTGGAAGGTATATCACACTCTATAGGTTGGGTGGAAGGTATATCACACTCTATAGGTTGGGTTGAAGGTATATCACACTCTATAGATTGGGTGGAAGGTATATCACACTCTATAGGTTGGGTGGAAGGTATATCACATTCTATAGGTTGGTGAAAGGTATATCACATTCTATATGTTGGGTGGAAGGTATATCACATTCTATAGATTGGGTGGAAGGTATATCACACTCTATAGGTTGGGTGGAAGGTATATCATATTCTGCAGGTTGGGTGGAAGGTATATCACATTCTATAGGTTGGGTGTAAGGTATATCACACTCTATAGGTTGGGTGGAAGGTATATCACATTCTATAGATTGGGTGGAAGGTATATCATATTCTGCAGGTTGGGTGGAAGGTATATCACATTCTATAGGTTGGGTGGAAGGTATATCACACTCTATAGGTTGGGTGGAAGGTATATCACACTCGATGGGTTGGGTGGAAGGCATATCACATTCTATAGGTTGGGTGGAAGGCATATCACATTCTATAGGTTGGGTGGAAGGTATATCACACTCTATAGGTTGGGTGGAAGGTATATCACACTCGATAGGTTGGGTGGAAGGTATATCACACTCTATAGGTTGGGTGGAAGGTATATCACATTCTATAGGTTGGGTGGAAGGTATATCACATTCTATAGGTTGAGTGGAAGGTATATCACATTCTATAGGTTGGGTGGAAGGTATATCACATTCTATAGGTTGGGTGGAAGGTATATCACATTCTATAGGTTGGGTGGAAGGTATATCACATTCTATAGGTTGGGTGGAAGGTATATCACATTCTATAGGTTGGGTGGAAGGTATATCACACTCTATAGGTTGGGTGGAAGGTATATCACATTCTATAGGTTGAGTGGAAGGTATATCACACTCGATAGGTTGGGAGGAAGGTATATCACACTCTATAGGTTGGGTGGAAGGTATATCACACTCTATAGGTTGGGTGGAAGGTATATCACACTCTATAGGTTGGGTGGAAGGTATATCACACTCTATAGGTTGGGTAGATGGTATATCACACTCTATATGTTGTGTAGACAGTATATCACACTCTATAGGTTGGGTGGAAGGTATATCACACTCTATATGTTGTGTAGACGGTATATCACACTCTATAGGTTGGGTGGACGGTATATCACACTCTATAGGTTGGGTGGAAGGTATATCACACTCTATAGGTTGGGTGGAAGGTATATCACACTCTATAGGTTGGGTGGAAGGTATATCACACTCTATAGGTTGGGTGGAAGGTATATCACATTGTAGATACTTACACTTCACATTAATGCGTATGTTTGGAGAATCTTGATGTCCAACTGCATTCTTTGCTGTACAGTAATAGTCACAAAGCGCATCATCACTTGTAATTTTGATTGTAATTGAATATTTATATTGCTGTAGATTGTAGGGGATTCTGTTACATCTCTTCATCCAAGTATAGTCATATACTGGAGGATTCGCATTATTTTTACAACTTAAAGAAACTAAAGACTCTTCTCTCTCTGAACCTGAAGAAATGATTTTCACATCTCTGGGCTTATCTGTGAAGAATTAATTTGTTAAAACATTTGTCCAGTTAATCCATCTCCAAAATATCATTGAGAATAGACCAGGCGTTGGCAATTATTTAAAAAAATGATAATGAGAACAATCTGAAATAAAAAGAGTTCCAGAAATACAATGACACCAACAACAATATACAGCAGCTTTAACATAGAAAAACCTTACACAGTGCTTCACAGAGGAATAATCAGACAAAAATGGATACCAAAGCAAGGACGGAGATATTAGGACAGGTGACCAAAAGCTTGGTCAAAGAGGTAGGTTTTAAGGAGCGTCTGAAAGGAGGAGAGAGAGGCGGAGAGGTTTAGGGAGGGAATTCCAGAGCTTAGGGCCCAGGCAGCTGAAGGCACGGCCGCCAATGGTGGAGCGATGGGAATCGGGGGATGCACGAGTGGCCAGAATTGGAGGAGCGCAGAGATCTCGGAGGGTCGTAGGGGCTGGAGGAGGTTACAGAGATAGGGAAGAGGAGGCCATGGAGGGATTTGAACTCAAGGATGAGGTTCTTAAATTGGAGGTGTATAGGTTGTCTAGAAGGTATATCACACTCTATAGGTTGGGTGGAAGGTATATCACACTCGATAGGTTGGGTGGAAGGTATATCACACTCTATGGGTTGGGTGGAAGGTATATCACACTCTATAGGTTGGGTGGAAGGTATATCACACTCTATAGGTTGTCTAGAAGGTATATCACACTCTATAGGTTGGGTGGAAGGTATATCACACTCTATAGGTTGGGTGGAAGGCATATCACATTCTATAGGTTGAGTGGAAGGTATATCACACTCCATAGGTTGGGTGGAAGGTATATCACACTCTATAGGTTGGGTGGAAGGTATATCACACTCTATAGGTTGGGTGGAAGGTATATCACACTCAATAGGTTGGGTGGAAGGTATATCACACTCTATAGGTTGGGTGGAAGGTATATCACACTCTATAGGCTGGGTGGAAGGTATATCACACTCTATAGGTTGGGTGGAAGGTATATCACACTCTATAGGTTGGGTGGAAGGTATATCACACTATTGGTTGGGTGGAAGGTATATCACACTCTATAGGTTGGGTGGAAGGTATATCACGCTCTATACGTTGGGTGGAAGGTATAGCACACTCTATAGGTTGGGTGGAAGGTATATCACATTCTATAGGTTGGGTAGAAGGTATATCACACTCTATAGGCTGGGTGGAAGGTATATCACACTCTATAGGCTGGGTGGATGGTATATCACACTCTATAGGCTGTGTGGAAGGTATATCACTTTCTATAGGCTATGTAGAAGGTATATCACACTGTTGATACTTACACTGTACAGTAAAACGTTTTGGTTGGGACATCTTTTCATCGATTGTATTGCCTGCTGTACAGTAATAGTCACAGGATGCATCACTGACAGAAACTTGGAACGTTAATTGATGGGTAATACTGCCGAGGTTTGTGGAATCACCTTCGCAGGTCTTTCTCCATCTGTACCAACCTGCCTGAGGTTTGGCATCAGATTGACATTGCAATGTAATGAATTTACCATCTATAGCAGAGCCAAAAAGGACTACATTCACGTCTCTGGGAGGATCTGCAAAGGAGAATGTTCTTCAGTTAAAACTGCCTCAAACATATTACAGGGAAAGGCGAGAATTGGGGGACATTTAAAGCGGACGAGATGTTGGGTGTGGAAATGCAGCACTTGAAATATTTCCACCCAACCAAACACTCCCAGGGCAGGTACAGGGTTAGATACAGAGTAAAGCTCCCTCTACACTGTCCCATCAAACACTCCCAGGGCAGGTACAGGGTTAGATACAGAGTAAAGCTCCCTCTACACTGTCCCATCAAACACTCCCAGGGCAGGTACAGGGTTAGATACAGAGTAAAGCTCCCTCTACACTGTCCCATCAAACACTCCCAGGGCAGGTACAGGGTTAGATACAGAGTAAAGCTCCCTCTACACTGTCCCATCAAACACTCCCAGGGCAGGTACAGTGAGAACTTGCATTTCTACAGCACCTTTCACAACCTCAGGACGTCCCAAAGCCAATGAAGTACTTTTTTGAAGTGTGGTCACTGTTGTAAAGTGGGAAACATGCCAGCGAATTTGCGCACAGCAAGATCCCACAAACAGCAATGTGATAAATGACCAGATCATCTGTTTTTTTAGTGACGCTGGTTGAGGGATAAATATCGGCCCCAGGACATCGGGGAGAACTCCCCCCTGCTCTTCTTCGAAATAGTGGCCGTGGGATCTTTTATGTCCACCTGAGAGGGCTGACGGGGCCTCGGTTTAATGTTTCATCTGTAAGACGGCACCTCCGACAGTGCAGCGCTCCCTCAGTACTGACCCTCCGACAGTGCAGCACTCCCTCAGTACTGACCCTCCGACAGTGCGGTGCTCCCTCAGTACTGACCCTCCGACAGTGCGGCACTCCCTCAGTACTGACCCTCCGACAGTGCAGCACTCCCTCAATGCTGACCCTCCGACAGTGCGGTGCTCCCTCAGTACTGACCCTCCGACAGCGCCATGCTCCCTCAGTGCTGACCCTCCGACAGTGCGGCACTCCCTCAGTACTGACCCTCCGACAGCGCCATGCTCCCTCGGTACTGACCCTCCGACAGTGCGGCACTCCCTCAGTACTGACCCTCCAACAGTGCGGCACTCCCTCAGTACTGACCCTCCAACAGTGCAGCGCTCCCTCAGTACTGACCCTCCGACAGTGCAGCACTCCCTCAATGCTGACCCTCCGACAATGCGGCACTCCCTCAGTACTGACCCTCCGACAGTGCAGCGCTCCCTCAGTACTGACCCTCCGACAGTGCGGCACTCCCTCAGTACTGACCCTCCGACAGTGCGGCGCTCCCTCAGTACTGACCCTCCGACAGTGCGGCGCTCCCTCAGTACTGCCCCTCTGACAGTGCAGCGCTCCCTCAGTACTGACCCTCCGACAATGCGGCACTCCCTCAGTACTGACCCTCCGACAGTGCAACGCTCCCTCAGTACTGACCCTCCGACAGTGCAGCGCTCCCTCAGTACTGACCCTCCGACAGTGCAGCACTCCCTCAGTACTGACCCTCCGACAATACAGCGCTCCCTCAGTCCTGAAACTGGGGAGTGTCGGCCTGGATTATGGGGCTCAGGTCGTTGGAGCGGGAGCTCGAAACCACGAACATCTAGAAATTCGTTTAACTGATGAGAGAGACACAAAAGAGCAGATACTCAAGATTCAGAAAGGACGGTGTAGACTACTCACAAAGCACTTCTATGTTGATGGTGCTGGAGATCCCTGTTCCTACTTCATTTGATGCCTGACAGTGGTAACCCCCTCTGTCCTTCTCAGTAATGCTTAGAAACTGAAGTGACGATTGACGAACAATGCTGCGTTCAGAGTTGTACCAGGCGTATCCAGAGACTGCCGGGTCGCTGTTCGCACTCACACACGATATATTTAGCTGGTCGCCTGCTCTAATACCACGTAGGAACTCAACGATCTCACCATTCACAATGTAAGAAATGTGAAAATCCCTTGGCCGATCTGAAACAGAGTTCAATAGTTGGACCGTTTCACTTTTCTGTCGACAGGCCGAATTACCTTGACGTTCATTTTCTAAGAAAGGAACTCCCATTTCTATCGCGCCTTTCACAACCTCAGGACGTCCAAAAGCGCTTTGCAGCCAGTGAAGTACTTTTCGAGCATATGGTCACCGTTGTAATGTAGGAAACGCGGCAGCCAATTTGCGCACAGCGAGATCCCACAAACAGCAATGTGACAAACGACCAGATCGTCTGCTTTTTTTGTGAAGCAAAGATGATTGGCTCCAGGGGGGAATTCCCCCCTGCTCTTCTTCAAAATAGTGGCCGTGGGATCTTTTACGTCCCACCCGAGAGGGGCAGACGGGGCCCTGGGTTTCACGTCTCATCCGAAAGACGGCATCTCCGACAGCGCAGCGCTCCCTCGGCCTGGATTACGGGGCTCAAGTCCCTGGAACAGGGGCTCGAACCCACGACCTTCTGACTCAGAGGCGAGAGTGCGATCCACGGGTGAGATCCAGGGTAACTTGCCAGATTTGTCTGGTCTGATGATTTCTTTTTTTATTCGTTCATGGGATGTGGGCATCGCTGGCAAGGCCGGCATTTATTGCCCATCCCTAATTGCCCTTGAGAAGGTGGTGGTGAGCCGCCTTCTTGAACCGCTGCAGTCCGTGTGGTGAAGGTTCTCCCACATTGCTGTTAGGAAGGGAGTTCCAGGATTTTGACCCAGCGACGATGAAGGAACAGCCGATATATTTCCAAGTCGGGATGGTGTGTGACTTGGAGGGGAACGTGCAGGTGGTGTTGTTCCCATGTGCCTGCTGCTCTTGTCCTTCTAGGTGGTAGAGGTCACGGGTTTGGGAGGTGCTGTCGAAGAAGCCTTGGCGAGTTGCTGCAGTGCATCCTGTGGATGGTACACACTGCAGCCACAGTGCGCCGGTGGTGAAGGGAGTGAATGTTTAGGGTGGTGGAGGCAATTGGTGTTTAAGGTGGCAGAGGTGGTGTTGTACCTGAGCCTTGTGTTGGGCCAGGCTGACTCAGAGAGTTGGTTGCTTTGGTCAGAGTATGGGTTAGAATCATCGAATCATACAGCACAGAAGGAGTCCATTCGGCCCATCGTGCCTATGCTGGCTCTTTGTAAGAGCTATCCAATTAGTCCCATTCCCCTGCTCTTTCCCAATAGCCCTGCAAATTTTTCCTTTCCGAGTATTTATCCGATTCCCCTTTTGAAAGTTATTATTGAATCTGCTTCCACCGCCCTTTCAGGCAGCGCATTCCAGATCAGAACAACTCGATGCGTCAAAAAAACATTCTCCTCATCTCCCCCTCTGGTTCTTTTGCCGATTACCTCAAATCTGTGTCCTCTGGTTACCGACCCTCCTGCCAGTAGGGTCTGGGATACAGACTGTACCCCCAAGGAAAGCCGTCCTTCCCCTGCAGTACATGCGGACAACACACTGGAGAAACCTGCGATATACTCACACTTGCCCCTCAGAGTGAGGTCCTCTGAATTGCCACTCCCCACCTCGTTGTTAGCCTGGCAGGAGTATGCCCCGTAGTCAGTGTAAGTGATTGAACTGAACCGTAGTGTCTTATCGTGGTTTCTGCCGACCTGAATTCCATCCTTGTACCAGTTGTAATCGCTGACTGCTGGGTTACTGCTGTGAGTGGAGCAAATCAAAGTGACAACATCGCTTTCTTTCATACTGTGACCTCCTGTTTTCCCGTTTACCGTCAGTGAGATGGTGATGTTTCTGGGACGATCTGAAAACATACCGGGCGGCAGAGAATTAGTTATATCCAATTACTTAGAATTTACAGCTCAGAAACAGGCCATTCGGCCCAACTGGTCGATCCCGGTGTTTATGCTCCACACGAGCCTCCTCCCTCCCTGCTTCATCTCACCCTATCACCATATCCTTCTATTCCTTTCTCCCTCATGTGTTCATCCAGCTTCCCCTTAAATCCATCTACACTATTCACCTCAACTACTCCTTGTGGGAGCGAGTTCCACATTCTCACCACTCTCTGGGGAAAGAAGTTTCTCCTGAATTCCCGATTGGATTTATTAGTGACTATCTTATATTTATGGCCCCCTAGTTCTGGTCTCCCCCACAAGTGGAAACATCTTCTCTACGTCTACCCTATCGAACCCCTTCATAATTTTAAAGACCTCTGTCAGGTCACCCCTCAGCCTTCTCTTTTCTAGAGAAAGGAGCCCCAGTCTGTTCAATCTTTCCTGATAGTTATAACCTCTCAGTTCTGGTATCATCCTTGTAAATCTTTGATGCATCTTCTCCAGTGCCTCTATATCCTTTTTATAATATGGAGACCAGAACTGTGCCCAGTGCTCCAAGTGTGGTCTAACCCAGGTATATGGAGACCAGAACTGTGCCCAGTGCTCCAAGTGTGGTCTAACCCAGGTATATGGAGACCACGACTATGCACAGTGCTCCAAGTGTGGTCTAACCAAGGTATATGGAGACCAGAACTGTGCACAGTGCTCCAAGTGTGGTCCAACCAAGGTATATGGAGACCAGAACTGTGCACAGTGCTCCAAGTGTGGTCTAACCAACGTTCTATACAAGTTTGACATTACTTCTCTGTTTTTAAAAATTCTATCCCCTTAGAAATGACCTCCTGTGCTTCGCTTGCGTATTTTATGGCCTATTGCTACTTTTAATGATTTGTGAATCTGTCCCCCTCGGTCCCTTTGTCTTTTCTAACCCATTTAGACTCTTATTTTCCCAAGAAGTATTAGCTGAGATTGGCAGAGATATCGCTATTGAGGGGGGACTGGGTAACAATTACTGGAAGAAGCTTGATGTACAAGTGAAGGTGGACTATCAGGAGAGGAGACCACCCCTAACAACAAAGCCAAGGGTGGTTGAAGGGGACGATTACGTCAGCGATCATGTGAGGTCCCTATTGCTAAGGAAGGATAAAGGACAGTGAAACCGAACGTTTGGTGAGAGCTGACGATGAGGTAAGGTGCCGTCCAAGAAGATAGACTTCAGGAGAACTCTCAGGATTGGAAGAGACTGCTCACCTCATAGCAACATAGGAAAAGGAGGAGGCCATTCAGCCCCTCGTGTCTGTTACATAGGAACAGGAGGAGGCCCGTCCAGCCCCTCGAGCCTGTTATATAGGAACTGGAGGAGGCCATTCAGCCCCTCGAGCCTGTTATATAGGAACTGGAGGAGGCCCGTTCAGCCCCTCGAGTCTGTTACACAGGAACAGGAGGGGTCCATTCAGCCCCTCGAGCCTGTTATGTAGGAACAGGAGGAGGCCATTCAGCCCCTCGAGCCTGTTCCGCCATTCTATTAGATCATGGCCGATCTGTACCTCAACTCCATCTACCCGCCTTGGTTCCGTAACCCTTAATCCCCTCACCCAACAAAAATCTGTCGACCTCAGTCTTGAAATTTCCAATTGACCCCCGGCCTCAACGGCTTTTTGGGGGGGAGAGAGTTCCAGATTCCCACTCCCCTTTGTGTGAAGAAGTGCTTCCCGACATCACCCCTGGACGGCCTGGCTCTAATTTTAAGGTTGCGAGTTCAGTTAAAGCCCAGCCCAAGTTGTACATATCCGACCTGTTAGTATTGAGGGATCTGCATCGTGATATTACGCTGACAATTGTATCAAGGCTTGTCCGCCCTCAAACTAAAAAACCAAGAGGGTGTGTGAGAACAATTGAATTTGGTGGAGACTCGTCACACCCGCTCATTATATGAAGACCGAGAGGTGAATATTCTTTGTTGGAAAACGCCAAGAAACATTTGAATTCCAATACTCACGTTTGATGTTTAGTTGGATCTCGCTTGCAGCTGAAGCTGTCGCTTTTCCAAAGACAACCTGACACTTCAGCGTCTGATCCCTTTCCTCGTATGTCGGGATAAATGTGAGGCCGCGGGAGTAAATCCACATGTTATCCCTGTTGTCCCTCTGGGTCTCGGATGAAGTGCTGCTGTTGGGATATGGGAAGAGCCACGCCAAAACAGGAATGTCTTCGGAGCAGAAGCTCTTCACAGTACAGGTCACAGTGGCAGTTTTCCCCTCTGTGATACTCTCCGGAGCTTCGATCTCTGGTTTCTCTGGCTTCTCTGTGGAATAGACCAACGGAATTCAAGGATTGCTCCGGAATATTTTGAAATAGCTCTCTCTCTCTCTCTCTCTCGCCCCAGAGTCAGAAGGTCGTGGGTTCGAGCCCCCACTCCAGAGACTCGAGCCCCATAATCCCAGGCCGACTCTCCCGACGTCCGGTACTGAGGGAGCGCCGCACTTTCGGATGAGACGTTAAACCGGAGGCCCCCGTCTGCCCCTCTCGGGTGGGACGTAAAAGATCCCACGGCCACTATTTCGAAGAAGAGCAAGGGGGGAGTTCTCCCCGGGTGTCCTGGGGCCAATATTTATCCCTCAACCAACATCACTAAAACAGATGATCTGGGTCATTTATCACATTGCTGTTTGTGGGAGCTTGCTGTGCGCAAATTGGCTGCCATGTTTCCGACATTACAATGGTGACCAGATAATCTGTTTTTAGTGATGTCAAAGATTGGTGGCATAGTAAGTCGTGTCGACAGGAGCAAGAAATTACAGAGGCACGTTGAGAGATTGAGTGAGTGGGCAAAACTGTGGCAGATGGAGTTCAAAGTGGGAAAATGTGAGGTCATCCACTTTGGGCCAAAAAAGGATCGATCCCCGAGTATTTTTTAAATGGTGAAAAGGTCGGAACAGTGGAGATCCAAAGAGATTTAGGGGGTCTGTGTACACAGATCACTAAAATGTAGCAGTCAGGGACAAAAAATAATCAAAAAGGCTAATGGAATGTTAGCTTTTATATCTAGAGGGCTAGAATATAAAGGGGAGGAGGTTTTGCTGCAGCTGTACAAAGCCCTGGTTAGAGCACATCTGGAGCACTGTGTACAGCTCTGGGCACCGCACCTTAGAGAGGATATATTGACCTTGGAGGGAATGCAGCGCAGATTCACTCGAATGTTACCAGGACTCCAAGGGTTAAATTATGAGGCGAGAGATTACATAAACCAGGCTTGTATTATCTGGAATATGAAAGATTAAGGGGGGACTTGATTGAGGTTTTTAAGATTTTGAAAGGATGGGTTAGATGGAGAGAAACTTTTTCCGCCTGTGGGGGGAGTCCAGGACAGGGGGACAGAACCTTAAAATCAGAGCCAGGCCGTTCAGGAGAGAAGCTCGGAAACACTTCTTCACGCAAAGGGTGGTAAAAGTGCGGAACTCTCTCCCACAAAAAGCACTAGATGCCAGCTCGGTTAATCATTTTAAATCTTAGCGATCGAGAGATTTTTGCTAGACAAGGGTATTAAGGGATATCAGGCGCTAAATTGGGCCGTGTAACGCCCGTTGTTTCGGCGCTCAGCGGCCTCTTCGACATCCAAGATGGCGTCCTGGGTGCGCACGCACGTTTCCAGAGTGACGTGCGCCAGACGCCATCTTGGTATAGGAGTTAGCGCAGGCGCAGATAACGAACGCTGGAATCATGTAAAGTAGGGAGAAAATGGCTGCAATCAGAGTACAACGCTGATTTAAAGTGATAGACGCCATTTTGGGACTTAACGCTCAACTCAACGCACAGTCTTAACCCCGACCATCTGAACGTGTCTTAGAGTGCCTGGAGGACCCCCCCCACTGGCGCTATTTAAAGGGACCATGCAGGATTTACAGTTTATTGGCTTCTGGCGGTCTCCTACACTTGAATACAAGGACGTGGGGACATAGGCTAACATTTAAAGCCAGGACGTGCAGGAGTGAAGTTAGGAAATGATTCTACACGCAAGGGGTGGGAGAAGTTTGGAACGCTGTTCTGCAGACGGTAGTTGATGCCAGCTCAATTGAGAATTCTGAATCTGAGATTGATAGCTTTCTGTGAACCAAGGGTATTAAGGGATATGGGGCTAAGGCGGGTATATGGAGTTAGGTCACAGGTCCACCCTGATCTGATCGAATGGCGGAACAGGCTCGAGGGGCTAAATGCCACTGCCGCTGTTATGTGCCAGCTTCTCCTGCAAGGAAGCGGGGCGTGTGTCTGGGTGATGTGCCTATCATGGTTGAATAGCTGCCAGTGTGTGTGTGGCCTGTGAGTTGTGCGTGGGCGGCTTGCAACAGTGGTAATGTGTAAGGGTGAGAGGGTTGAGTACTGATGGAAAGGGTTTGTTGGTATGTGGGTGATGGGGGTGTCGTGTGTGGTGCAGTTGGTAGGAGACACCACTTGACAGTTGACCTCACTCACCTTGACCACTCGTGTCAAAGCATTGAACTTCTTCCTGTACTGCATCCATGTTCGTGATGCTGTGCGCCTGGCATTGACTTCGTCCCCTACTGCCTCCCACTACCTTTTGGGTGTATGTCTGGAGGGCCTCTTGCTCTCCCCACCCCCCGTGGATATAGGACGCCCCTCCTTCTGTCCACCTCTTGCACCAAGGCCTCTAGTGCATCAGCAGAGAACCTTGGTGCTCGGAGTCTCAGATTGGCAGATTGGTGAGGTGTGGCATGCAGATTGGAGGATGTGGGATTTATTGGTGCGCAACCTTTATTCAATGTTTTAACATAACTCATCAGTGTGTAAACATAGGGATGGGAGCTGCATCTGTGCTTTACGTGTGCGATGCCTGATCTCCGTTCAGACTCCGTGCAGGCAGCAGGCTGTTATATTCAGCAAATAACAGGTACCAGCTACCTTTAAGAGATTTCTAACAGACAGCCTGCCTTTAAGGGATTGGCGCTCCCCCTGCTGGCGGAAAGTGCGAACTGCATGGAATCCTCGTTCGACGCTGATTTCCAACGCGGATTGCAGGTGAGTCCTCAGGCCTGACGAAAGTCTCGTCCTGCCCGTCACAGGGACCATTGGGTAATAGCAGATCGTGCTACCCCCGCCCAAAAACAGGCCCAATCCAATTTGTCCCCCATGGAGCCAAGGCGGGGTAGATGGAGTTAGGGTACAGATCAGCCATGATCTCGTTGAATGGGGGAACAGGCTCGAGGGGCTGAATGGCCTCCTCCTGTTCCTATGGCCTGCTGTTCTGCTTCAATGACAGCAGATGGCAATGTTGGAGCAACAAACGGTAAGAAATAATATCTTCCCTCTTAAAATGGACTGAAGGTTGAGTGTTTCCAATCCAGACTTTCGTCCGTTTAGAACAAAGGGCGAGTATTTAATCTGTTATTTTTACTACTCATTCTGGGGGATGTGGGCGTCGCTGGCGAGGCCGGCATTTATTGCCCATCCCTCGTCGCCCCTTGAGAAGGTGGTGGTGAGCCGCCTTCTTGAACCGCTGCAGTCCGTGTGGTGACGGTTCTCCCACAGTGCTGTTAGGGAGGGAGTTCCAGGATTTTGACCCAGCGACGATGAAGGAACGGCCGATATATTTCCAATGTGTGTGTGACGTAGAGGGGAACTCGGAGGTGGCGTTGTTCCCGTGCGCCTGCTGCCCTTGTCCTTCTAGGTGGTGGAGGCCGCGGGGTTTGGGAGGGAGGTGCTGTCAGAGGTGTGAGTCGCTGCCATGCCAATGTTCATGGGGAGAGGGAGGAACGTTGGCCAGGACACCAGCGAGATCTCCCCTGCTCCAGTGCTACGGAATCTTTTATGTCCCACCTGAGAGGGCAGACGGGGCCCTCGGTTTAACGTCTCATCCGAAAGACGGCACCTCTGACAGTGCAGCGCTCCCTCAGTACTGACCCTCCGACAGTGCGGCGCTCCCTCAGTACTGACCCTCCGACAGTGCAGCGCTCCCTCAGTACTGACCCTCCGACAGTGCGGCGCTCCCTCGGTACTGACCCTCCGACAGTGCGGCGCTCCCTCAGTACTGACCCTCCGACAGTGCAGCGCTCCCTCAGTACAGACCCTCCGACAGTGCGGCGCTCCCTCAGTACTGACCCTCCGACAGTGCGGCGCTCCCTCGGTACTGACCCTCCGACAGTGCGGCGCTCCCTCAGTACTGACCCTCCGACAGTGCAGCGCTCCCTCGGTACTGACCCTCCGACAGTGCAGCGCTCCCTCAGTACTGACCCTCCGACAGTGCAGCGCTCCCTCAGTACTGACCCTCCGACAGTGCAGCGCTCCCTCAGTACTGACCCTCCGACAGTGCGGCGCTCCCTCAGTGCTGACCCTCCGACAGTGCGGCGCTCCCTCAGTACTGACCCTCCGACAGTGCGGCGCTCCCTCAGTACTGACCCTCCGACAGTGCAGCGCTCCCTCAGTACTGACCCTCCGACAGTGCAGCGCTCCCTCAGTACTGACCCTCCGACAGTGCAGCACTCCCTCAGTACTGACCCTCCGACAGTGCAGCGCTCCCTCAGTACTGACCCTCCGACAGTGCGGCACTCCCTCAGTACTGACCCTCCGCCAGTGCGGCGCTCCCTCAGTACTGACCCTCCAACAGTGCAGCGCTCCCTCAGTACTGACCCTCCGACAGTGCGGCACTCCCTCAGTACCGACCCTCCGACAGTGCAGCGCTCCCTCAGTACCGACCCTCCGACAGTGCGGCGCTCCCTCAGCACTGACCCTCCGACAGTGCGGCGCTCCCTCAGTACTGACCCTCCGACAGTGCGGCGCTCCCTCAGTACTGACCCTCCGACAGCGCAGCGCTCCCTCAGCACTGACCCTCCGACAGCGCAGTGCTCCCTCAGTACTGACCCTCCGACAGCGCAGTGCTCCCTCAGTATTGGCACTGTGGGAGTGTCGTCCTGGATTACGGGGCTCGAGTCTCTGGAAAGGGGGCTCGAACCCACGACTTCCCGACTCAGAGACTGAGTCAAGGCTGACACCGTATAGAAAATAGAAGCTAGAAATGCAGAATTTTATTGACACACTCACCAGATACCAAAAGATTGACACCAGTCGGTGATGACCATTTATTGCTGGCTGTTTCCATTCGGAAATAATATTTCCCGCTGTCTTCCACTGTTAAATTCTTTATCTTCAAGGTACAGCTATTGTCTTCCACACCTCCAAGTATCTCCACGCGGCCTGAATAATTAGCGTTAATCTCTCCGTTGCTTTGATACACTCGAGCTCCATGGTAATTGTGCCCTTTTAACCAAATCGAATTCTTCATTTCACCGCGGTGTCTGTATTGGCAGGGGATTGTCACGCACGAATGTTCCCGGGCTGTCAGTGAGAGCGGGGTCCACACTGCCCAGGTCTTGCCCTCTGTAAGAGACAAGGTCTGAGTGAGGGCCAACAAGAACTTTGAAGCCAGGCACAACATGTGAAGGGTTAGGATGGAAATAATCAATTAAAATCACTTGGGGGATCAATAATGTATTGTCATAACTAGGGGGCCCATCAACATAAGAGAGTCACGAATAAATCCAATAGGGAATTCAGAAGAAACTTCTTTACCCAGAGAGTGGTGAGAATGTGGAACTCGCTCCCACAAGGAGTAGTTGAGGTGAATAGTGTAGATGGATTTAAGGGGAAGCTGGATAAACACATGAGGGAGAAAGGAATAGAAGGATATGGTGATAGGGTGAGAGGAAGTAGGGAGGGAGGAGGCTCGTGTGGAGCATGGACCAGTTGGGCCGAATGGCCTGTTTCTGTGCTGTATCATTCTATGATCTGGTGGGTTGTCCTAGGTATTAATGTCGGCCATGATGTGTCCCTAGGGGAGGGGAAGGAATGCACTGGAGTCCAGGAAAATTAAAAGTCTACAGGAGAGGAGGAAACTGGAGGGAATAAAACATTTTTGTTAAAGATAAATGTGGAACAAGTGCTTAAATATGAGATAGAACAAAACTACTTGCATTTATATAGCACCTTTGACATAGTAAAATCCCAAGGAGCTTCACAGGAGCGTAAATCAGACAAAATTTAACCCCGAGCCACATAAGGAGATATTAGGACAGGTGACCAAAAGCTTGGTCAAAGAGGTAGGTTTTAAGGAGCGTCTTAAAGGAGGAGAGAGAGAGGCGGAGAGGTTTAGGGAGGGAATTCCAGAGCTTAGGGCCCAGGCAGCTGAAGGCACGGCCGCCAATGGTGGAGCGATGGAAATCGGGGGATGGACAAGAGGCCAGAATTGGAGGAGTGCAGAGATCTCGGAGGGTTGTCGGGCTGGAGGAGGTTACAGAGAAAGGGAGGGGTGTGGGGCTGGAGGAGGTTACAGGGATAGGGAGGGGTGTGGGGCTGGAGGTGGTTACAGGGATAGGGAGGGGTGTGGGGCTGGAGGAGGTTACAGAGAAAGGGAGGGGTGTGGGGCTGGAGGAGGTTACAGAGATAGGGAGGGGTGTGGGGCTGGAGGAGGTTACAGGGATAGGGAGGGGTGTGGGGCTGGAGGTGGTTACAGGGATAGGGAGGGGTGTGGGGCTGGAGGTGGTTACAGGGATAGGGAGGGGTGTGGGGCTGGAGGAGGTTACAGAGATAGGGAGGGGTGAGGGGCTGGAGGAGGTTACAGGGATAGGGAGGGGTGAGGGGCTGGAGGAGGTTACAGAGATAGGGAGGGGTGTGGGGCTGGAGGAGGTTACAGAGATAGGGAGGGGTGTGGGGCCGGAGGAGGTTACAGGGATAGGGAGGGGTGTGGGGCTGGAGGAGTTTACAGAGGTGGGGAGGGGTGTGGGGCTGGAGGAGGTTACAGGGATAGGGAGGGGTGTGGGGCTGGAGGAGGTTACAGAGATAGGGAGGGGTGTGGGGCTGGAGGAGGTTACAGGGATAGGGAGGGGTGTGGGGCTGGAGGTGGTTACAGAGATAGGGAGGGGTGTGGGGCTGGAGGAGGTTACAGGGATAGGGAGGGGTGAGGGGCTGGAGGAGGTTACAGGGATAGGGAGGGGTGTGGGGCTGGAGGTGGTTACAGAGATAGGGAGGGGTGAGGGGCTGGAGGAGGTTACAGGGATAGGGAGGGGTGAGGGGCTGGAGGAGGTTACAGAGATAGGGAGGGGTGAGGGGCTGGAGGAGGTTACAGAGATAGGGAGGGGTGAGGGGCTGGAGGAGGTTACAGAGATAGGGAGGGGGGCGGTGAGGGCCATGGAGGGATTTGAACACGAGGATGATGGTTTTAAAATCGAGGCGTTCCCGGATCGGGAGCCGATGTTGGTCAGCGAGCACAGGGGGTGATGGGTGAACGGGACTCGGTGCGAGTTAGGATACGGGGGCAGCAGAGTTTTGAATGAGCTGGAGTTTACGGAGGGTGGGAGATGGAAGGCCTTGATACATACCTAATATTACCAGTTTGATTTTATCGGAGGAGGTTGTTCCAACTGAATTAGATGCTTCACACGTGTATTCTTGATTGCCATGAAATGCAGGAGTCACATATGTTTGTCTTGTTCTAGATCGAGTCCAATGGCTGTTCCCTGTCCATTTGTAGGTAGTTACTGGTGGGTTACTGGTTGAGAACATGCATCTTAATGTGATCGTGACACCCTTAGTGATTGGTGTAAAGCGAGAGGAAGCAATGTAAACATCCTTAGGGGCATCTGAGAGACAAAAAGAATTCAGTAAGCATGTTAACTCGAGGCGATGGACAGGGTCAGTGTTGGGCGCACACCGAGCACAGGAGGAATAGGGAAAAACTGCCTTAGGACCTCCCAATACGCTTCGGAGCCAATGAAGGGAAATTCATAGGAGCAAGGTCGCAGATACAGCAATGAGATAGGACAATAGGAGCAGGAGGAGGCCATTCAGCCCCTCAGGCCTGTTCCGTCATTCAATTAGATCATGGCTGATCTGTATCTTAACCCCATTTACCCGCCTTGGTTCTGTAACCCTTAATCCCCTCACCCAACAAAAATCGATCAATCTCAGTTTTGAAATTTCCAATTGACCCCCGGCCTCAACAGCTTTTTGGGGGAGAGAGTTCCAGATTCCCACTCCCCTTTGTGTGAGGAAGTGCTTCCCGACATCACCCCTGAACGGCCCGGCTCTAATTTTAAGGTTCTGCCCCCTTGTTCTGGACTCCCCCCACCAGAGGAAATAGTTTCTCTCTATCGACCCTATCGAATCCTTTAATCATCTCAAACCCCTCGATTAGATCACCCCTTAATCTTCTACACTCGAGGGAATACAAGCCCAGTCTGTGCGACCTGTCCTCGGAATTTAACCCTCTAAGCCCCGGTATCATTCTGGTGAATCTGCACTGCACCCCCTCCAAGGCCAATATATCCTTCCTGAGGTGCGGTGCCCAGAACTGAACGCAGTAGTCCAATGATAAAAATTATTAACCGACCAATCTGTTTTTTGGTTGAGGGATAAATATCGGCCCCAGGACACCGGGGAGAACTCCCCCCTGCTCTTCCTCGAAATAGTGGCCGTGGGATCTTTTACATCCCACCTGAGAGGGGCAGACGGGGCCTCGGTTTAACGTCTCATCCGAAAGACGGCACCTCCGACAGTGCAGCGCTCCCTCAGTACTGCCCCTCCGACAGTGCGGCGCTCCCTCAGTACTGGGCACTGGGGAGTGTCGGCCTGGGATTATGGGGCTCGAGTCTCTGGAGTGGGGGCTCGAACCCACGACCTCCTGACACCTGCCGCATACCCGCCCCGAGCTCGAACTCGATACGGAAAGTAATCTTTCAGCTGAGCCCAGTTTACTTACATTCCACGTTTAAAGTGATGTTTTTTCTGTGAGACTCGCCCATTGTTGACTGAAGTCCACAGCTCAGCGACTTCCCGTCATCCTTGTAAGAAGGGACAAAACTCAACGTACGGCTGGTAATCCATCCATTTTGAGCTGTGCCTTTGGTTTCGGTCGAAGTCGACCGGTTTAAACCCTCAAAGCTGTACCATCGGAGAAGGTCAGCGCACAGATACTTCACGGAGCAAACTAAACTCACTTCCTCTCCCTCGATCATCCTCGCAGGTGTTGATATGTTTATTAAACTCGGTGCGTCTTTTGGGAAACAGTCAGGAGAGACACAACGTTATTGAATGCAGACTGCGTGCGTGAACAGAGTAAAAATCACCCGGCAACATCGAAACTACAGCTCAGAAACAGGCCATTCGGCCCAACTGGTCTATGCTGGTGTTTATGCTCCACACGAGCCAACATTTGGGCTTTATAAGTAGAGGCATAGAGTACAAAAGCAAGGAAGTTATGCTAAACCCTTTATAAAACACTGGTTAGGCCTCAGCTGGAGTATTGTCTCCAATTCTGGGCACCGCACTTTAGGAAGGATGTCAAGGCCTTGGAGAGGGTGTGGAGGAGATTTACCAGAATGGGACCAGGGATGAGGGACTTCAGTGATGCGGAGAGACTGGAGAAGCTGGGATTGTTCTCCTTAGAGCAGAGAAGGTTAAGGGGAGATTTAATCGAGGGGTTCAAAATCATGAAGGGTTTTGATAGAGTAAATAAGGAGAAACTGTTTCCAGTGGCAGGAGGGTCGGTAACGAGAGGACACAGATTTAAGATAATCGGCGAAAGAACCAGAGGGGGAGATGAGGAGAATGTTTTTTTACGCAGCGAGTTGTTCTGATCTGGAATGCGCTGCCTGAAAGGGCGGTGGAAGCAGATTCAATAATAACTTTCAAAGGGGGAATTGGATAAATACTTGAAAAGGAAAAATTTGCAGGGTTTTGGGGAAAGAGCAGGGGGGGAGTGGGACTAATTGGAGAGCTCTTCCAAAGAGCTGGCACAGGCACGATGGGCCGAATAGCCTCCTTCTGTGCTGTAAGATTCTATCAAAACAAAGCACAGAAATCTCACATCGGGGCTGTAATGAAGTTATCACATTAAGAAATAGGAACATGAGGAGGCCATTCAGCCCCTCGAGCCTGCCCTGCTTTTCATCGTGGCTGATGCAAAATGCAGTTAAACTTACCAGAAAAATCTATCGTGACTCCCTTTGGGTCTGAATACTTAATGTTCCGTTCCATTCGAAAGTAATATGTTCCCTTATCGCTCTTCCTTAGTTTATTTATCTTTAAGGTGCAATCTTTCTCTGTTTTCCAATTAGCAAGGAATTGGGCCCGACCTTCGAAGGCAGAGTCTGGTTTCCCGGTGGAGTTGATCACTTGTATCCCACTGGTCTTGTCTCCCTTCAACCACATGACGGCATTGGGGTTTCCGGGACACTGGAAGGTACAAGGGATCACCACGCAGGAGTCTTCAATCCCAGTGATGTTCCCAGGCGTCTTCACGTCCCAGTCATAGCCAAGGACATCTATAGCAACAAGAACATGCATTTATACAGCACCTCCACTCTCCCCTCACTCCCTGTACCCTTTAATATCCCACCCAGTCTAATCCCACTCTCCCCTCACTCCCCGTACCCTTTAATATCCCATCCAGTCTAATGCCACTCTCCCCTCACTCCCCGTATCCTTTAATATCCCACCCAGTCTAATCCCACTCTCCCCTCACTCCCTGTACCCTTTAATATCCCATCCAGTCTAATCCCACTCTCCCCTCACTCCCTGTACCCTGTAATATCCCACCCAGTCTAATCCCACTCTCCCCTCACTCCCCATACCCCGTAATATCCCACCCAGTCTAATCCCACTCTCCCCTCACTCCCCATACCCCGTAATATCCCACCCAGTCTAATCCCACTCTCCCCTCACTCCCTGTACCCTTTAATATCCCACCCAGTCTAATCCCACTCTCCCCTCATCCCCATACCCTGTAATATCCCACCCAGTCTAATCCCACTCTCCCCTCACTCCCTGTACCCTTTAATATCCCACCCAGTCTAATCCCACTCTCCCCTCATCCCCATACCCTGTAATATCCCACCCAGTCTAATCCCACTCTCCCCTCACTCCCCATACCCCGTAATATCCCACCCAGTCTAATCCCACTCTCCCCTCACTCCCCATACCCCATAATATCCCACCCAGTCTAATCCCACTCTCCCCCTCACTCCCCATACCCTGTAATATCCCACCCAGTCTAATCCCACTCTCCCCCTCACTCCCCATACCCTGTAATATCCCACCCAGTCTAATCCCACTCTCCCCTCACTCCCCGTATTCTTTAATATCCCACCCAGTCTAATCCCACTCTCCCCCTCACTCCCCGTACCCTTTAATATCCCACCCAGTCCAATCCCACTCTCCCCTCACTCCCCATACCCTTTAATATCCCACCCAGTCTAATCCCACTCTCCCACTCACTCCCCCTACCCTTTAATATCCCACCCAGTCTAATCCCACTCTCCCCTCACTCCCCACACCCTTCAATATCCCACACAGTCTAAACCCACTCTCCCCTCACTCCCCACACCCTTTAATATCCCACCCAGTCTAATCCCACTCTCCCCCTCACTCCCCACACCCTTCAATATCCCACACAGTCTAATCCCACTCTCCCCCTCACTCCCCACACCCTTTAATATCCAACCCAGTCTAATCTCACTCTCCCCTCACTCCCCACACCCTTTAATATCCCACCCAGTCTAATCCCACTCTCCCCTCACTCCCCGTACCCTTCAATATCCCACCCAGTCTAATCCCACTCTCCCCGTACCCTTTAATATCCCACCCAGTCTAATCCCACTCTCCTGCTCTCCCTCCCAAAGCCCCTCTATCTTCCTACCTTCCTTCCCACCTTTAAATCCATCTTTTCAGCTAAGCTCTTCCAACCCTCCCTCGCCTCCTCGTCTCCTCTTGGGATGTTTCTCTGCATTAAAGCCACTTTATGATAATTGCTGTGAATGAACAGTCATAAGAGTGCCTACCTTGGAACAAAATCAGCGTCAGGAAAAGCGTTCTTAAGGATGTCATTTGCAAAGGGACTGAAATAAAGTTGGAGACAATTAATGGAGAGGTTTACAATACTCAGCAATTATCAGAAATACCTTTCACCTCTAATCGCAAATGGAGATCACCCATAGCTGAAATCGCCTCCAAAGATTTCACTTCCCCCATTTGATTCCAAACATTCCTTCTCTCTTCATAGTGGAATCATAGTAGGTACAGCACTATAGGAGGCTATTCGGCCCATCGAGCCTGTGCCGGCTCTTTGAAAGAGATATCCAATTAGTCCCACTCCCCCCTGCTCTTTCCCCGTAGCCCCTGCAAATTCTCCCCTTCAAGTATTTATCCAATTCCCCTTTTGAAAGTTATTATTGAATCTGCTTCCACCGCCCTTTCAGGCAGCGCATTCCAGATCAGAACAACTCGCTGCGTAAAAAAAATTCTCCCCATCTCCCCCTTTGGCTCTTTCGCCAATTATTTTAAATCTGTGTCCTCTGGTTACCGACCCTCCTGTCTAATCCCACTCTCCCCCTCACTCCCCGTACCCTTTAATATCCCACCCAGTCTAATCCCACTCTCCCCCTCACTCCCCGTACCCTTTAATATCCCACCCAGTCTAATCCCACTCTCCCCCTCACTCCCCGTACCCTTTAATATCCCACCCAGTCTAATCCCACTCTCCCCCTCACTCCCCGTACCCTTTAATATCCCACCCAGTCTAATCCCACTCTCCTGCTCTCCCTTATTTACTCTATCAAAACCCTTCATGATTTTGAACACCTCGATTAAATCTCCCCTTAACCTTCTCTGCTCTAAGGAGAACAATCCCAGCTTCTCCAGTCTCTCCACATAACTGAAGTCCTTCATCCCTGTGCGGAAATGCATAAAGAGATACCTGACCATATTAACCCTCTAATACACCTAACTCACAAATGTAGAAATGCATGATGGATATTTGACCATATTAACTGACCAGCTAATTCAATTTAAAGCTCACATGATAGTTTCTCACGAAAAACACATAGAAACAGAATTGTGTAATTACTTTGAGCTTTCATGTGCTGATAACTGTCTGACTAACAGAAATGAACGACCATATAGCCTTGAGACTAGCTACAGACTTACTGATAATAAAGACAGTTTCTTAGGGAAAAAGCACTTTCCCAGGCCTGCGTCCAAAATATCGAGACGGCCATGGGAACCAGAGGGTGGGTTCCCTATTTTGATTGACTAACTACCTGAACCAATAAAGAATGTACATGTACGCCCATATTCTATGACAGGTGGGCGTCGTTACTGAACTGTATAAACGTGAGCTGTTTCTTGAACTCAGCGAAGACGTGGCCTCAACCATTGTTTGAGGCACTCTCTTCCACTTGCACAAGTTTCTTAATAAATTCTCACTTGTCTGAATTAAGTGTTTGGGTGTTAATGCATTGTACGGAATAAGTAATATTGAGTTTAAGTTTTCGACAGTTTCTTGGAGGTCCCACCGAGATCGCTTGTGATCCCCGGTAAGTACGGATACAGGTTGTCTGTGCAAGCCGCAGACGCACCGCGATTGGTAAATGTATGCATTAACTGACGTGACTAATTCTTCTGTTTGCCTTTAGGAATTGGAAGGCGATCATAGGAAATGTGTTTCGTATAGACAAGGAGAAAAAAAAAAGGGGAGAAAAAAAAAGAGAGACGCGACAGATCACTCGATATTGTCAGCTGCGGTGTTGTAGTAACGGGCTGAGAGAGAGCAATAACGGAGTAGATCTGTGATACCGGTGATTACTACAGTGACATTGAGGTTGCTGTATGGGGCCGACAGACGGTCAGCTGCTAGTGGAAAAAGGCGCCAGGAAAAGAGAGAGGTGACAAGGCTACAGACTTGAGTAAAATAAAATTTTAACATTCGGAACAGTGTGAAATTGTAATTTACCTCGCATAGTGTTAAGGTATATAAAAATCTTGTGTAAGTCAGCTGATCCAACCAATTGCAGATGTTTCTCTCACGCACCTAGCCTGAGCTGGTTATTAAGAGGGTTTTAACCCCACGTGAAGGCCAGGACCCTAAAGTAGGTGCAGAGAACACATGACGTCTTGTCCAACCGGCTGAATTACCAAGTACAGAATTGCGATCGTTAATCGCTGTGTAATTATAGTGTAAAAATTGTATAAAGCCATGGGCGCCAGCGCAAGCAAAATCCCTCCAAAGGGAACACCTGCTGCTTATATGTACAGAAACTCTGGGAAAGAAACAACTGACGAGTTGATAGTTTGGTCAAAATGGACCAGGACTAGAAAATATCCTTTTCCCGAAGACGGTACATTTAATATGGATAGAATTAAGTGTTTAGAAAAATGTTTAGAAGACAGAGTCCCGAGAAAGAAAGGTTCTTTTGTTTTCAGTGTACTGACTCTTTAAAAAGCCTGTCCTTATTGTGAGTGTTTTATGTCGGTGTTGCGGGCCACACCCCCTTCTTACTGCGTCTTACGTGTTTTCCTCTTTTGTGTAATGTATCTGTTTTGTCTTGTGTTTAATTCTGATATTGCTGAATTAAAATTGGAGTTATTGAGGTTAAGTGACCTATTAAATTCTGGTTCTTATAAAATGTGAGCATGTCAAATTCCAGACATGGGATCTTCACAGAAAAATTGGCATTTTGAATTTCTTAAATGTCGAGTGATTTGAAGTTTAAGTTTTGTTGAGTATTGGTGAGTGTGAATTGATGTGTAAAGAATTAATGTTGTGTGTTACTGCAAATCGAAGATCGACATCTTGTTATCTAGTACAGGGCATCAATTTTGATAATTTTGGGATTAATCTTGGTTGTACTAAAATGTGAAAGCTGTTAGCTCTGACAGCACAGCCCTTTTTATCTTGTGATTGGCTGTGGTTTGAAAAAAAAATGACCCAAAAACGGGGCAGATAAAAAAAAAACTATCTGGTATCACCTTGATAGGAAAAGCTGGAAAGCTGGAACAGCTCGGAGAGTTGGTTACAATCATACCCACAAAAAGTATGTGAAAAATAATGAATTTGAAAGCTATAGTTGTGTATGGCGAGGACAGCAAATTATAAAACTTACAAAGCAATTAGAAATTGAGGGGTCCTAAACAAAAGTTAATCACAACAAGCTGGAAATACTGGACTAACTATGATCTAAAATGTATGATGGGAGATGTTATTTCCCGGTATGAATGTTTTTTTACAAAAAAAAATAATTTATGTGAAAGCTGCGTTGACGTACGCTGCGTGAATCTGATATCTGGCTCCATCGTTTTGTTTCTGCAAAAAAAAATAAAGTTAACCCCTTCTAAGGACACCGACATCTGTTTTCAATTCACCAAGCAACAACCTTTGCATTTATATAAAATAATCGACAAAATGAGGTTTAATTGTAAAAGAAAAGATAAAGTGCAGCTTTAAAGAATTACAAGTTACAGTTGCAGGATGGTCTCTGGTTATAAATTAATTTGATCTTCTTCGAAGCATTTTGTGCTATTGTGATTGATTCCTCCCCCGAGGCAGGTAGAGCAGGAGTCCCCTGGGGGCATCTCCCTCTCAAACAGATATTCTGCTTTAGATACTGTTGGGGGAGATGGCTTATCAGGGGAATGCAGCAAGAGCCAGGTTCGGGGCACCACGGGTGGCTCTGCTGCACAGGAGGGGAGGAAGAAGAGTGGCAGGGCTATAGTGATAGGGGATTCCATTGTAAGGGGAACAGATAGGCGTTTCTGCGGCCGCAAACGTGACTCCAGGATGGTATGTTGCCTCCCTGGTGCTAGGGTCAAGGATGTCACGGAGCGGCTGCAGGGCATTCTGGAGGGGGAGGGTGAACAGCCAGTAGTCGTGGTCCATATTGGTACCATATTTGACAAGCAAGAAGTAACTAACCCTTATTTCCGTTTCGCTGAAGTTAAGTATTTGGACTGCACAAGTTTTTTTTAAGATGTTGGGTCTGATACCTTTGGAGTCACAGCATTCTGAAAGTGGAAAGAGCAGGTACTGTTTAAACAGTTTTATTGTCTCTTGATAAAAACAATGATTTTTGTGAATTTTGAAGGGAGACACCCTCTTTCTTCAGGGTGCATGGTGAGGATCCTTGAATCCTCCTCCCCTGAGGGAATAGATGAAAAAAAAAACACAAAAAAAGACGGCGATAATGATCATATTGGCTTTCAACTGTCTGAGGCTTGCCCAGAACACAGGTGAACATGAGGTAACAATTGGTGTAGGTTATGCTATTAAAATTGACCCAATTACTCGGGAATGCCAAAGGCTACAACTTGACTGAGATATAAGTTTCCACACAGACAATGCTACAGTGGAAAGAAAATTGACAAGAAAGGTGAATGTAAAACAAATCGTATGAAGAGAAAGCATAGGTTGGACAACTGGAAGTCCATTACTTGGGCTATGTACAGACACAGGGTACTAAACGCCTACCAGAAGATAGGAAATTGACAATTTTAAATTTACCCCGCCCACAGTACGATAAGGAAGTTCGACAAGTTCTGGGGCTATTCGATTTTATTTTGAACTATTCACGAATAGTAGCTCCAATACAAGATCTGACCAAAGGGGGGAGACCTTCCCTGACAAATTATATAACTCGCATTGAGAATGTAATGTATGATAACGTGCAACATGAGCTTGTACCGGTCGTACTAGATTTAACCGATACGGCCCTACCCACATGGTGTTCTAAGAAAACTCAACAATTATATCAACACCTCCTAACTCAAGTGTTAAAACAAGGCGCGACATGGAATGGAGGTGGACATCGTAAAAGAGATAGACACATGTGGAGACGTAAATGGTCTGTGATTAACGATATAGCAACTGCCTTTAATACGGGTGCCTCAGTTGTTAACATCATTGATTTGGCAACATTAGATCAAAAGGTCAGAGATTTTGGATCTCGCATTAAAGATATATTTTAAAAAATAAATGAAAATACAGATAAGGAATTGTCTGAGGATCAAATGCTGACCATAGATTTGCAAAAGATAGCTACAGTGCTAGAAACACATGCCCAAACCATTAATAAATTAATAAAAGAGGAATATAACGTATCTTAGCAGGCGGCTGCTAATGATATCTGCAGTACATATGGTAACTGGATTGTGGAACAGACACGAGAGAACCTAGCCCAGATACAGGCAGGGGAAGTACCCTTATGAATAACGAATCAACAAACTGAGGGTGAACCTGACCCGTGGGCATGATGGAGGTGGTACCTCCAAGCGGCTGCTAGCAAACAAGAACATCACCCCTTGCCAATTCAGGGCAATGGTGCGAGTGTACCCCACTCAAGTGGAGTGTAAACCTGACGGAGGAGGGCTCCTAGGGTTGGCACTAGTAATACCGGTGATGGCACCCGAAACCCAGGGACGAGAGGTGTACCAAGTACAGAATATTGGGGTAGTGAAGGACGGAATGCACAGATCCCATCACAATATGTTACCATATGCTGTGAAAAAAATTAAAGGGAATTTGGCTGGAACAAAATTAGAGGGATGAGTTACTAGACATGCTGTCACTGTATGTCCACATAGTGTTGGACACAGCCCAGAACACAGTGTGGGTTTAACAATACCGGTACCAATCAGGATATTAACTGTACCATGGAGGCCCTAGGGCCGGATCTAAAACCCACTCAAGTGGCATATGCCGGAGAGGGCGAATACCGTGTTACAACTAATTTGAAAACATTTAAATATGCCAATCTAACTTGTGATATTTTAAGTCCAGAGTTCTGCTCCATTCCTGAAGTCCCGGTTCGGATTGGACCCGAGGAACTGGTCGAGATACACCGGCATAACCTCACCACCTTACAAGTTCCTGAGGATATCAAAAAGGACTTAAAAGAATATCAGGAACATTTGGGTATCTGACACCCCTGTTGCCTGAATACTTGAAAGCATTGCGAATGGAGATACGACTCTCCCAGAAGGTTTATTATAACCTACAACAGGACAATAAAAACATTAAGCATGACATTGACCAAATTAAAGTCACCACTTGTTGGGATGACCTCTGGAATTGGGGACTGAATATACAGATCCATCCTTAGATTAGATTAATTTCACATGTATTAGTCGTAGTGCAGTTTGTTGTAATGTGCTTCTTGATTTTCATGGCATGTAATAAATGTAAGCAGAGGATGAAGGGTTTGGCAAAGATAGTAAAACAGAGCCTGGGTGAGAATGTCCCCATTGTCTGTGATTTCAACTAAGAACACATCTTAATGGTACCGGGAGTAGCACCCGCTGGGGTAAGGTGCATGTAAAAGGGGAGACAATCATAGTTTGATAGGATTATCAGATGCTCTGCCTCTCTTCCACCCGGACTGGTGGCCAACACGAAGGGAACCTGGTTAAGATGAGGTACAGCATTCAAGAGGATATTATAGGGATAAAATTTGGATTAAGGGATATAAAGGGGAGGGTCCCAATCTCGAGTTCAAAGGTCAGGCCTAGAAGTTAATTGATTAACCCATAAATCCCCATACAAGGACCCCGGCAGTGGCGTACCAGAAAAAAAACTGACTGATTAATTAAACTGTTATAAGAGACTGCTGCAGCATGGCATGTCCTAAACTGTTAGATCATTTGGGAATAGTTGGCTCGGCGTGCCTGATCGTGTGGGTGGTAATTAGCATAGGACCTGCTACAACCCCTGCTGCAAGTCGACTCAATCGCGTTTCAAGGGAACTGCATGTCAATACTTTTTTATACATGTCATATATGTATGCAAAGGGTCAAGGTATCTCTAGTTGCTGGGTGTGCTCACATATCCCAATTCAATCCAAGGGAAGCATTCCCCTCAGACCAGTCCCCCTAACTTCCCAAGAAATAGCGGAGTGGGTAATAAATCAAATTGATATTAACGGGAACAGAATGCGAGATAGTTGGCTGGATGAACGCGAAGACAAGTAAGGCAATGTTTGTGAGAAAGCAATGGAAGGAGAATACAATCACAACAAAATGTGAAACCAAATTTCGGAGGTGGTACCAATCCAATTACGATCAGACCCGTAAACCTCTATTTTTAATCCTTACAAATACACCAAGATCTAATGGAACAATACGTTTGAGTAAGAATTCAGCGGGGGGGTGATACGATGGGATGGAGTAATTGCACTCAGAAGAGTTTGAACGTCTAGCTGGAATAATGCTCTACTAGAATATTGTCCTTTATAAAGGACAAAAGGGGGGAATGTGGAAATGCATAAAGAGATACCTGACCATATCAACTCTCTCTAATACGCCTAACTCACGAATGTAGAAATGCATGATGGATATTTGACCATATTAACTGACCAGCTAATTCAATTTAAAGCTCACATGATAGTTTCTCACGAAAAACACACAGAAGCACAATTGTGTAATTACTTTGAGCTTTCACGTGCTGATAACTGTCTGACTAACAGATATGAACGACCATATAGCCTTGAGACTAGCTACAGACTTACTGATAATAAAGACAGTTTCTTAGGGAAAAAGCACTTTCCCAGGCCTGTGTCCAAAATATCGAGACGGCCATGGGAACCAGAGGGTGGGTTCCCTATTTTGATTGACTAACTACCTGAACCAATAAAGAATGTACGCCCATATTCTGTGACCAGGTGGGCGTCGTTACTGAACTGTATAAATGTGAGCTGTTTCTTGAACTCAGCGAAGACGTAGCCTCAACTATTGTTTGAGGCACTCTCTTCCACTTGCACAAGCTTCTTAATAAATTCGCGCTTGTCTGAATTAAGTGTTTGGGTGTTAATGCATTGTATAGAATAAGTAATATTAAGTTTAAGTTTTTGACACCTGGTCCCATTCTGGTAAATCTCTTCTGCACCCTCTCTGAGGCATGGACATCCTTCCTAAAGTGCGGTGCCCAGAATCAGACACAATGTCCTGGAAACGTCTCATAAACTATTGGCGAGGATAACGGGGCTCACCATGATTTCAGGGCAAATGGCAGAGTCCATGAGCGGTCAAAGGCAGAAATTGGGAATTTGGTCCACCATTGACCCTGCTCGTTTGAAACTTCACGTTAAAGAGATCTCGCTGTCTGAATGAATGGATTAACACAAACTTGCTGCACTGCCCAGCTGGGAACGAATTAACCTCTCCATAAAAAAAGGGTTTTTAGGTCTAAACTGACTTGATAAGTGTTAATGACTGACAATCAGCCTCTCTGGCACTGAAAACTAACTTTTAAAAATGTGGAGTCTCATTCCTCCCGATATTCATTGTTGATGGGCATTTAAAAAAATAAATTAAAAAACTGCAAAGTTGTTATTTTTCTTTACTTATTCTTTCTGTCTCTTTTACCTCTGTCTTTAAGCTCACCCGATCTTTAGTACGCCTTTTCTAACTGATTTTATAGAGAATTTACTGATCTATCCGACACTTCCTGGTTCTTGTGGCTTGCGAGCGGGGCTTTCACGCCTTGGTTCTGACCTGTCAATGATGCTTTCAGCTGATTGGTTGAGGGGAGAGAGAGCGAGATCCTTTCCCCCCCCCCCACCTCTCCTGCCCAATCACTGATCAGGGAAGCCTGGGAAATTTCGCTCAACTCCTTGCAGGCTTCCACTGAAGCAAGTTGGTGTCCAGAAACCCGCAAAAAGTTTGTGGGTGCGCTAGTTACTTAGGAGTGGGGAGTGACGTCTGTTCACTGCCTAGAACAAGTTTAGGGCCAATACTCCAGCTGGAGCCTAACCAGTGTCTTATAAAGGTGTCATAACTTCCTTGCTTTTGTACTCTACGTGTCTGTTTATAAAGCCCTGGATCCCGTATGCTTTTTTAACCTCTTTCTCAACTCGCCCTCCCACCTTAAAAGATTTGTGCACATGCACCCCCAGGTCCCTCTGTTCCTGCGCCCGCTTTAAAATTGTACCCTTTAGTTTATATTGCCTCTCCTCTCCTCGCTCTTCCGACCAAAATGCATCACTTCACACTTCTCTGCGTTAAATTTAATCTGCCATGTGTCTGCCCGTTTCACCAGTCTGTCTACGACCCCCTGAAGTCTGTCACGTGTTTACTACATTTCCGAGTTCCATGTCATCTGCCAACTTTGAAATTATACCCTCTATACCCAAGTCCAGGTCATTAATATCTATCAAAAAGAGCAGTGGTCCTAATACTGACCCCTGGGGAACACCACTGTGTACCTCCCTCCAGTCTGAAAAACAATCGTTCACCACTACTCTCTGCCTTCTGCCCCTGAGCCAATTTCATATCCATGCTGCCACTGTCCCTTTTGCTGACAAGCCTATTATTCGGCACTTTATCAAATGCCTTTTGAAAGTCCACATATACAACATCGACTGCACTGCCCTCATCGACCCTCTCCGTTAATTCATCAAAGAACTCAATCAAGTTAGTCAAACACGATTTTCTTTTAACAAATCCGTGTTGACTCTTTCAACGACCCTTAACTCTATAAAAATCCCAAACGCATCCAAGGATCTTGCCTCCAGGTCGCGAGATGCTTCCACCAGCCGTCTCTGAGGCAGGACATGCTACAGGAGCGTGCTGATAGACTATCTAGCCTCCAATTTCTCTCTCTTTCCATTGTAGCCTTCTTTGTCTGTTTCTCTATTTTATCAAAACGACTATAGAATCATAGAAAATTTACGGCACAGAAGGAGGCCATTCGGCCCATCGTGTCTGTGCCGGCCGAAAATGAGCCACCCGGCCTAATCCCACTTTCCAGCACTTGGTCCGTAGCCCTGTAGGTTACGGCTCTTCAGGTGCACATCCAGGTACTTTTTAAATGAGTTGAGGGTTTCTGCCTCTCTCACCCTCTCAGGCAGTGAGTTCCAGACCCCCACCACCCTCTGGGTGAAAAAAAAAATCCTCGTTCCCCCTCTAATCCTTCTACCAATCACTTTAAATCTATGCCCCCTGGTTATTGACCTCTCTGCTAAGGGAAATAGGTCCTTCCTATCCACTCTATCTCGGCCCCTCATAATTTTATACCTCAATTAAATCTCCCCTCAGCCTCCTCTGTTCCAAAGAAAACAACCCCAGCCTATCCAATCTTTCCTCATAGCTAAAATTCTCCAGCCCTGGCAACATCCTCGTAAATCTCCTCTGCACCCTCTCTAGTGCAATCACATCCTTCCTGTAATGTGGTGACCAGAACTGTACTCAGTACTCAAGCTGTGACCTAACTAGTGTTTTATACAGTTCTAGCATAACCTCCCTGCTCTTATATTCTGTGTCTCGGCTAATAAAGGAAAGTATCCCATATGTCTTCTTAACCACCTTATCTACCTGTCCTGCTACCTTCAGGGATCTGTGGACATGCACTCCAAGGTCCCTCACTTCCTCTACACCTCTCAGTATCCTCCCATTTATTGTGTATTCCCTTGCCTTGTTTGCCCTCCCCAAATGCATTACCTCACACTTCTCCGGATTGAATTCCATTTGCCACTTTTCTGCCCACCTGACCAGTCCATTGATATCTTCCTGCAGTCTACAGCTTTCCTCCTCACTATCAACCACATGGCCAATTTTTGTATCATCTACAAACTTCTTAATCATACCCCCTACGTTTAAGTCCAAATCATTAATATATATCGCAAAAAGCAAGGGACCTGGTACTGAGCCTTGTGGAACCCCACTGGAAACAGCCTGCCAGTCACAAAAACACCCATCGACCATTACCCTTTGCTTCCTGTCACTGAGCCAATTTTGGATCCAATTTGCCACTTTCCCTTGGATCCCATGGGCTTTTACTTTTTTGACCAGTCTGCCATGTGGGACCTTGTCAAAAGCCTTGCTCAAATCCATATAGACCACATCAAACGTGTTACCCTCATCAACCCTCCTTGTTATCTCCACAAAAAATCAATCAAGTTAGTCAGACATGACCTTCCCTTAATAAATCCGTGCTGACTGTCCTTGATTAATCCGTGCCTTTCCAAGTGACGATTTATCCTGTCCCTCAGAATTGATCCAATAATTTGCCCACCACCGAGGTTAGGCTGACTGGCCTGTAATTACTCCGTCTATCCCTCGCTCCCTTTTTAAACAACGGTACAACGTTAGCAGTCCACCAATCCTCTGGCACCGCGCCTGTATCCAGTGAGGATTGGAAAATGATGGTCAGAGCCTCCGCTATTTCCTCCCTTACTTCTTTTAACAGCCTGGGATACATTTCATCCGGGCCTGGCGATTATCCACTTTCAAAGATGCTAATCCCCTTAATACTTCCTCTCTCACTATGTTTATCCCATCGAATATTTCACACTCCTCCTCCTTAACTACAATCTCTGCAATGTCCCCCTGTTTGTGAAGACAGATGCAAAGTATTCATTAAAAACCATCCCCACATCCTCCGCCTCCACACACAGGTTACCTTTTTGGTCTCTAATCGGCCCTACTCTTTCCTTAGTTATCCTCTTGCTCTTTATATATTTATAAAACATCTTTGGGTTTTCCTTGATTTTACTTGCCAGTATTTTTTCATGCCCTCTCTTTGCTTTCCTAATTTCCTGTTTAATTTCACCCCCTGCACTTTCTATACTCCTCTAGGCTTTCTGCCTTATTGAGCTCTCGGTCTCTGACTTAAGCTTCCCTTTTTCGCCTTATCTTACCCCGTGTGCTCCTGGTCATCCAGGGGGCTCTAGATTTGGCAGCCCCTCCCTTTCTCTTTGTGGGAACATGTTTACTCTGCACTCCTTGAATCTCCCCCTTGAATCTCTCCCACTGCTCTGACACTGATTTATCTTCCAGTAGCTGTTTCCAGTCCACTTTTGCTAAATCACTTCTCAGCTGAGTAAAATTGGCCTTTCCCCAATTTAGAACTTTTACTCCTGTTCTATCTTTGTCCTTTTCCATAACTATGGTCAGGCCCCTCTGAATTTCCATCTCTTGTTCCTCCTAAACTCCAATTTCCCTCGTCCGACACACTCAACCTCCTCCCTCCATCCTCACTGGATTGAAACAAAGACTCATCATCCCATTTCCAGCTCGGTCAATCTTAGCCTGGACCCCAAAGCTATCGATCTTTTCACCTCCCTTAGACTCCCCTTCCTCCTACGGCCTTAAGGCTTTTAAATAAAGCCTGTGACTGAATCACTTAATTCGAGTCATCTTGTCTCGTTCGAGCCCCCACTCCAGAGATTTGAGCCCCAGTACTGAGGGAGTGCTGCACTGTCGGAGGGTCAGTACTGAGGGAACGCTGCACTGTCGGAGGGTCAGTACTGAGGGAACGCCGCACTGTCGGAGGGTCAGTACTGAGGGAACGCCGCACTGTCGGAGGGTCAGTACTGAGGGAGTGCCGCACTGTCGGAGGGTCAGTACTGAGGGAACGCTGCACTGTCGGAGGGTCAGTACTGAGGGAACGCCGCACTGTCGGAGGGTCAGTACTGAGGGAACGCCGCACTGTCGGAGGGTCAGTACTGAGGGAGCGCCGCACTGTCGGAGGGTCAGTACTGAGGGAGCGCCGCACTGTCGGAGGGTCAGTACTGAGGGAGTGCTGCACTGTCGGAGGGGCCGCCTTTCGAATGAGATCAAAGGCTAAACCGAGGCCCCCGTCTGCCCCTCTCAGGTGGAGATAAAAGATCCCACGGCCACTATTGGAAGAAGAGCAGGGGGGAGTTCTCCCCGGTGCCCAATATTTATCCCTCAACCAACATCACTAAAAACCGATGATCTGGTCATTATCACAGTGCTGTTTGTGGGATCTTGCTGTGCGCAAATCGACTGCCGCGTTTCTCACATTCCAAGAGTGGTTACACTTGTAAGGTGTTCCATTGGCTGTAAAGTGCTTTGGGACGTCCTGAGGTGGTGAAAGGGCCGATAGAAATGTAAGTTTGTTCTTTTCAATCTTGGCCGTGTTCCACGCTCTTAAGTTTTGACACATCTTTCAGTTTCCTCAATTGAAGAATGAAGCCAATTGGAAGCTTTGAGGTTTCGACAAGTGGAGTCCCTGCTCACCAGAGGAAGAATAAAATGTTAAAATTTGGCTGCTGAGAAGCCGTGTTCTACGTCCAGACTGTGCCGAGTGCTTTGATCACAACTGGGTCCGTCTTGGGGAAGAAATACACGAATCTTTGAAGGTGGTGGGACCAGTTGAGAAGGCTGTTAATAAAGGCATTCAGGATCCTGGGCTTTATTAATGGAGGCATAGAGTGCAAAAGACTAGGAAGTTACTGCAGAATCCTTTATAAATCTCAGCTGGCGAATTGTGAAAGGAGAAAGTGTTCAAAAATTACAGAGAGGGACGAGGCGAGCAAGAGAGAGAGAAGGGGGACCAGGAGAGAGAGAAGCAGGAGCGGGAGAGAAGGAGAAGGGGAGCCTGAGAAAGGGAGAAGGGGAGCAAAAGAGAGAGGGAAGGGGTAAGCAGGAGAGAGAGAGAGGGAGAGATGGGGAGCAGGAGAGAGAGAGGGAGAGATGGGGAGCAGGAGAGAGAAAGAGGGAGAGATGGGGAGCAGGAGAGAGAAAGAGGGAGAGATGGGGAGCGGGAGAGAGAAAGAGGGAGAGATGGGGAGCAGGAGAGAGAGAGAGAGAGAGAGAGGGAGACATGGGGAGAGAGAGGGAGACATGGGGAGCAGGAGAGAGAGAGCGAAAGAGAGGGAGAGATGGGCCATAGGAGAAAGAGAAGGAGAGAGGGAGACGGGGAGCAGGTGAGAAAGAAAGAGAGAAGGGGAGCAGGAGAGAGAGAGAGGGAGAGAGACGGGAAGCAGGAGAGAGAGAGAGGGAGAGAGAAGGGGAGCAGGAGAGAGAGAGAGAGGGAGACATGGGGAGAGAGAGGGAGACATGGGGAGCAGGAGAGAGAGAGAGAGAAAGAGAGGGAGAGATGGGCCATAGGAGAAAGGGAGAGAAGGAGAGAGAGAGACGGGGAGCAGGTGAGAGAGAAAGAGAGAAGGGGAGCAGGAGAGAGAGAGACATGGGGAACAGGAGAGAGAGAGAGAGAGAGAAAGACAGGGAGCAGGAGAGGGAGAGAGGGAGAGAGAAGGGGAGCAGGAGAGAGAGAGGGAGAGATGGGGAGCAGGGGAGAGCGAGCAGGTGAGACGAGGAACAGGAGAGGGAGAGAGATGGGGAGCAGGAGAGAATGAGGGAGAAGGAGAGAGAAGGGGAGCGGGAGAGAGAGAGGGAGAGATGGGGAGCAGGGGAGAGCGAGCAGGAGAGACGAGGAACAGGAGAGGGAGAGAGATGGGGAGCAAGAGAGAATGAGGGAGAAGGAGAGAGAAGGGGAGCGGGAGAGGGAGAGAGACGGGGAGCAGATTCGAAGAGGTGATGAACCTGTAGATCTGTATCTCTCTGTGCCTGTACAGGAAGCTCTACTGGGGCACATCCACCCACTGTGTTAGTGCAGCTGCAAGATAAGATTTAATTTTGGAAACAAACAGAAATGAAGTGGTGATGTTAAACTCGGGACAGGCTTTTGGTCTGACTCAATAATCCAACCACAGAGACGATGTTCTGGAGACGCAGGGGAAGCTTTGGTGAAAGAGGAACACCCGAAACACTCGCTCCACGCCAACCTTTCAATTTCACTTTACACTCGCGTCTCGACCGTTCACTAATTCTGGCTGCATTCACTCTGGTTTCTGGAATGTTCTGTCAAACGTGGCACCTTTGTACCCTACGGGGGTCCTACCGTCGTTAGGGTGTCTTAACTGTGCCAGTCGCATCAGAGAAAATATTTCTGCCTTCTGGTTGTTGCATTTACATCAATAAAGTGCACTAGTATTGTGATGCAGTATAGTGCACTAGTATTGTGAGGCAGTATAGTGCACTAGTATTGTGAGGCAGTATAGTGCACTAGTATTGTGAGGCAGTATAGTGCACTAGTATTATGAGGCAGTATAGTGCACTAGTATTGTGAGGCAGTATAGTGCACTAGTATTATGAGGCAGTATAGCACACTGGTATTGTGATGCAGTATAGTGCACTAGTATTGTGAGGCAATAGAGTTCACTAATATTGTGAGGCAGTAGAGTGCCCTAGTATTGTGCAGCACTATAATGCACTAGTATTTCAATGCAGTATAGTGCACTAATATTGCAATGCAGTATCGTGCACTAGTATTCTGATGCAGTATAGTGCACTAGTATTGTGAAGCAGTAGAGTGCCCTAGCATTGTGCAGCACTATAGTGCACTAGCATTGTGCAGCAGTAGAATGCACTAGCATTGTGCAGCACTATAGTGCACTAGCATTGTGCAGCAGTATAGTGCACTAGCATTGTGCAGCAGTGGAATGCACTAGCATTGTGCACCAGTATAGCGCACTAGCATTGTGCAGCAGTAGAATGCACTAGCATTGTGCAGCAGTATAGCGCACTAGCATTGTGCAGTAGTATAGCGCACTAGCATTGTGCAGCAGCATAGTGCACTAGCATTGTGCAGCAGTAGAATGCACTAGCATTGTGCAGCAGTAGAGTGCCCTAGCATTGTGCAGCACTATGGTGCACTAGCATTGTGCAGCAATATAGTGCACTAGCATTGTGCAGCAGTATAGTGCACTAGCATTGTGCAGCAGTAGAATGCACTAGCATTGTGCAGCACTATAGTGCACTAGCATTGTGCAGCAGTATAGTGCACTAGCATTGTGCAGCAGTAGAATGCACTAGCATTGTGCAGCAGTAGAGTGCACTAGCGTTGTGCAGCACTATAGTGCACTAGCATTGTGCAGCAGTAGAATGCACTAGCATTGTGCAGCAGTATAGCGCACTAGCATTGTGCAGCATTAAGAAAGACCACCAAGACTGATAGTAAACAGGAAGTGTGTGGGTCCACTCACTGAAACAGCAACACTGACAACTGGTAAACCGCACACTGATGCACAGGTAAACTGCTCGCAGAGCTAGGCCTGGGTTAAAATCAGGCTTTGATTAAAGTGGGTTGACAGGAAAAACTATTAGCGAGAAGGTTTTCTTTTTTCAAAACAGCAACTACTTAAATAGACACACGCTCCCATTTTCAAACTTCCCACTTCCTATCCTGAAACCTGTGGCTGGAGCTTGGGGTGTGTTTCCAGGGTTACTGGCCACCTTGGGCCTGACACAAGTGTCCGCCCTATCTGTGTGGATCTAAACTGAGCGTAAATCGGATAATATTTGACACTGAGACAAAGAAAGAGATATTAGGGCAGGTGACCAAAAGCTTGGTCAAAGAGGTAGGTTTTCAGGAGCGTCTTAAAGGAGGAGAGAGAGAGGCGGAGAGGTTTAGGGAGGGAATTCCAGAGCTTAGGGCCCAGGCAGCTGAAGGCACGGCCGCCAATGGTGGAGCAATGGAAATCGGGGGATGGGCGAGAGGCCAGAATTGGAAGAGCGCAGAGATCTTGGAGGGTTACATCGAGTTGCATTGAAACTACATCACAGCAACGGGCCATTCGGCCCAACTGGTCTATCCCGGTGTTTATGCTCCACACGAGCCTCCTCCCTCCCGACTTCATCTCACCCTATCACCATATCCTTCTATTCCTTTCTCCCTCATGTGTTTATCCAGCTTCCCCTTAAATCCATCTACACTATTCACCTCAACTACTCCTTGTGGGAGCGAGTTCCACATTCTCACCACTCTCTGGGTAAAGAAGTTTCTCCTGAATTCCCGATTGGATTTATTAGTGACTATCTTATATTTATGGCTCCCTAGTTCTGGTCTCCCCCACAAGTGGAAACATCTTCTCTACGTCTACCCTATCGAAACCTTTCATAATTTTAAAGACCTCGATCAGGTCACCCCTCAGCCTTCTCTTTTCTTGAGAAAAGAGCCCCAGCCTGTTCAGCCTTTCCTGATAGTTTATAACCTATCAGTTCTGGTATCATCCTTGTGAATCTTTTTTGCACCTTCTCCAGTGCCTCTATATCCTTTTTATAATATGGAGACCAGAACTGTGCACAGTGCTCCAAGTGTGGTCTAACCAAGGTATATGGAGAGCAGAACTGTGCACAGTGCTCCAAGTGTGGTCTAACCAAGGTATATGGAGAGCAGAACTGTGCACAGTGCTCCAAGTGTGGTCTAACCAAGGTATATGGAGAGCAGAACTGTGCACAGTGCTCCAAGTGTGGTCTAACCAAGGTATATGGAGAGCAGAACTGTGCACAGTGCTCCAAGTGTGGTCTAACCAAGGTATATGGAGAGCAGAACTGTGCACAGTGCTCCAAGTGTGGTCTAACCAAGGTATATGGAGACCAGAACTGTGCACGATGCTCCAAGTGTGGTCTAACCAAGGTAT
This sequence comes from Heptranchias perlo, assembly GCF_035084215.1. Lineage (NCBI taxonomy): Eukaryota > Metazoa > Chordata > Chondrichthyes > Hexanchiformes > Hexanchidae > Heptranchias > Heptranchias perlo. The sequence continues at coordinate 13,845,899 of NC_090366.1, read as the reverse complement.
ATGGAGAGCAGAACTGTGCACAGTGCTCCAAGTGTGGTCTAACCAAGGTATATGGAGACCAGAACTGTGCACAGTGCTCCAAGTGTGGTCTAACCAAGGTATATGGAGACCAGAACTGTGCACAGTGCTCCAGGTGTGGTCCCCTGGAATTTGATTGAGTTTTTTGAAGGGGTAACCAAGAAGATAGATGCGGGCTGTGCAGTAGACGTGGTCTACATGGACTTCAGCAAAGCCTTTGACAAGGTACCGCATGGTAGGTTGTTACATAAGGTTAAATCTCACGGGATCCAAGGTGAGGTAGCCAATTGGATACAAAATTGGATTGACGACAGAAGACAGAGGGTGGTTGTAGAGGGTTGTTTTTCAAACTGGAGGCCTGTGTCCAGCGGTGTGCCTCAGGGATCAGTGCTGGGTCTGCTGTTATTTGTTATTTATATTAATGATTTGGATGAGAATTTAGGAGGCATGGTTAGTAAGTTTGCAGATGACACCAAGATTGGTGGCATCGTGGACAGTGAAGAAGGTTATCTAGGATTGCAGCGGGACCTTGATAAATTGGGCCAGTGGGCCGATGAATGGCAGATGGAGTTTAATTTAGATAAATGTGAGGTGATGCATTTTGGTAGATCGAATCGGGCCAGGACCTACTCCGTTAATGGTAGGGCGTTGGGGAGAGTTATAGAACAAAGAGATCTAGGAGTACAGGTTCATAGCTCCTTGAAAGTGGAGTCACAGGTGGATAGGGTGGTGAAGAAGGCATTCCGCATGCTTGGTTTCATTGGTCAGAACATTAAATACAGGAGTTGGGATGTCTTGTTGAAGTTGTACAAGACATTAGTAAGGCCGCACTTGGAATA